>NW_009914082.1:21743-27189 GCF_000696875.1 Nestor notabilis
TTGCTCATTGCACATCATACTGAATGCGGAATACATTTCCACTGGCTTGGTACCAAGTGGGCAGAAGAGTAAGTGATAATACATGACCACTAAAGTGCTAATTTCCCAGCTGTCGTCAGGTCTTCAGATGCTACAGGTTTATCAAACAGTATAAAACAGATTTTTATTATTGCAGGTGACTGGCATAGCTGTCTGTGCCATGTTTTTCCCTGTTTGGAAATACTGACTTAATGGCATTGCTCACCACATACCATAGGGTTGAGCAAGAATAGTTGCACATGAGAAGGCTTCTTTGATAACGAAAATTTCTGCTCGTGTGAATAAGAGTACAGAGACAGTTGTGGTCATATTCAGAAGGGTCATGTCTGCTTGTCCAACCATGTCTGGTAAAGTGACTTTTTAATTTCTTGGGACCAAGTATGGGGATTAGTCCAGACAGCTCCCTTGTGGATTTTAATTGAAATTACAGGCATTAGACATCTTTGTTGAGTAGGCAGTAGGCAGCAAAGATGTGCATATATACTTAGCTACCTGTTGTGGTGAGGTTAAGTGGGTTTAAGCATATTTGGAGATAACAGTACTTTTTAATTTTGAGAAACTGCTTCTCTAAAGAATTAATTTCTTTGTAGATAAGATGAGAAACTAGTCATAATTGACACTTCAGTAACAGTCAGGAGTTAGTTCAGAAATAAGTGCAAATGATCTACATTACTACAGAGATCATTAAATTTTACATTCACTCATAATGTTCCTCACTGTGAAGTAATATTATAAATGGGACATCTTTCCATGTCATTGCAATTCGTTAGGCATCTACAGCATATTTGCTGGTTCAAAATACTCTTATGTATGAGTTACAAGACCCCCATTCCCATTTGATAACATTGTTTTGGACATGGAACCAATTCTTGCTTGTTTAATGGGATCTGCATTGTGCGCACAGGAATGTTGAGCTAAAGGTAAGACAGGAACGTCTTCAGCGTTGCCAGACGTTTCTGTGCAAAGCTCTACGTCTCCTCTCCGAGAAGTTTCCCTCAATTGAAACAGGCAGTCTTCAGTCCTGGGAATTCCCCTTTTTCCTGCAGCATATCTCACCCCTGATAGCTGGTGCATCTGCTCTCAGTAAGTTCCAGACTATCTGGTTTTGGCCTGTAGAGTAGTTTGTGTTTGAAAGGACATTAAAGCTCATTCAGTTCCAACCCCCTGCTATGGGCAGGGACACCTTCCACTAGACCAGGTTGCTCCAAGCCCCATCCAACCTGGTTTAAAGACTAGGTTGTGTGGGGCCTTGAGCAATTATGGCTTGTAACTTCTGGCTCTTCCTGCTCAGTGAATAGGCACCTTCATTTATTCCTTCTGTCAAAGAAAGGGGCAACACCAAGGAAGTAAGACCTACCTGTCTGCAATCCTGAAGTATTAGTATGCTTCCATTTTTTCCTTTTTTGTTTTGTTTGTTTGGGGTTTTTTTTGTGTCTCCTTTTCTTCCGTCAAGCCTTTAGATATCACCAAGAATTTATGCATAGGAACAACAGTCCTATTCACTCAGAAACACTTGAATGGGAAAGTACCAAAAAGGAAAAACAGTACTTGATGACAATATCACAAAAGAACAAAAAATAAGTTATTCTGGAAATATTCCACTTACACTGTGTTTCTTCATAGGATCTGTGAAGACAGTTTTCATTCCAGTTTTCCAATGACGAATTTACCAAGTTTGCTTCAATAGGAAGAGAAGAAATTGAGAAGCTATTTTTGGAATTACAGAGAGTTCTGCTTTGCAGATTAGGTCCATGTGTAACTAGTAGAATGTCTTTAGCATCAGACTAGAGGTGAGGTGTTAATATTACTGGTGAACAATAAGTCCTTTTGGAAGAAAGTGCTGTTTCCAAGGAAGAAAATAACCTTCATGAATTTGTGCTTAATTGACAAATACCATTGTTTAGGGGTTTTTTTTGAGTTTGACTTTAATGATAGAAGGCTTGAAAGTAAATAAATATATAGATAGAAGGATGGATAGATAAGATAAAATAAAATAAAATAAAATAAAATAAAATAAAATAGAATACCCCAAACTGTTTATTTCTTTGTCAGGGTCCCCACTCTTCAAAAATCCAGCCATCTTTGGCCATAAAGGGTAGAAAAATTAAAGAGAGTGAATAGTCCTGCAATTCTACCCTATTTTATTCTGCAATTGAACTAATACAGTGAGAAGGGAGTTTCATATATCTCTGACTGAATGCATTACACCAACATTCAGCACTTGCGTATGCTTTACCTTTCACAGAAACCAGGTTGCCTATTTGAACACAGTTTGTCACAAAGTTTATGTTATAATGGGCTATTTATGTTTAGCACTGATGTGGTTAGGGAGTAATACTAATGTATAGAGAACACGATGCTGCAAATGCTTTCTAGAAAAGAAGGTGAAATGGCAGCACTCTGGGCACAGCTTTGAACAGTGATGAAGGAAGTCATAAGGACAAAGAAAATTTCCCGTGGAATGTGTTGATCTGGTCATGAAAAGGTCATTAATTTTACAGCTGTTCATTTCTTAGACCTAGTGAAATTCATCCATAAATAAGTAAAATTATAAGAGAGTCTGGGGATATCCTTAGGAAGATTTTAAAGAGAAGGTAATTAAGCCATCTTTAATTCAAAGCTGTGCTTCAGCTAACACATAGGAAAAATATAGCTTCACGGCTTTGCCAGGAAATAGGATGAAGTATCAGCATTTTTGAGATGGAAGAATTAAAAAACTTCAGACATTTTAGGAATTCAGTTTGGCAGCAGCGGTAGTTGAATTTCCTAAGGAAAACTGGTTTTGATTATTTTTCTTTTTATGGGAAACATCTTCTACTGACAGTTTTTTTTCTTCCTTTGCCTGTGGAAGAAATCTGTAATCTGAAAATACCTGACCAGGCACAGCTAAAATGTACTGAGATTGAGTTCTTCTCTTGCATAATATTAAGTTAAAATGCTATTCATCTAACTGTGTCTTTCGAACATTGTGCTTTTCCTGCGTAAACCACCAGGATTTCCATGTCTCTTGAAGGTACAGAAACAGTGAAAATGAGAGGTCAACCAGGCAGTGTGCTACTAGCATCACATCAAGACATAACAAAGAAACCTGTTTTCCAGTCAAAACAGTTGTTGCAAGAGAGCGAAGGATTGACATACTTTTGATCAGGGTATGTGCAATCCAGGTTACATAGAGGTTTGGATATATTGGATATGCAGCTGTCTTGCTATTTGATTGTGTTAACAATGGATGAAAATTATACCAATTAAATAGTCATAAGTCACCAATTTCAAGCTGGACACTGGCAGCAAGAGAAATAACTGATCACAGATCTGCAACCAGATCTGAAAGTGAGTAGAACCAAAGCGATGAAAATGAACTTGGAGAAGGCTGACCCTTGTATAAAGTGTGCTGGGAAATACACAAGTCGAGGTTAGACAGGGCTTAAGCAACCTGGTCTAGCGGGAAGTGACTCTGTCCATGGCAGGAATATTGGAACTAAATGATCTTAACATCCTTTTCAACCCAAATTATTCCATGATTCTCTGATTCCATGATTCTTTGATTCTGTACTGCACAAGATGATTTCATATCAGAACAGCTAGAAAACATCGCAAAAACTAACAAATTCTTTTCCTTTCTTTCATATCATTATTGATGTCTCCTCCCACATGGCAGAAGGCAGGCTCCGGCCTTTGGATCATTTGACTTATGAGGCGTTGTGAGGACCATTTCTATTTTGGTGTTTACCTTTAACTTGTTAATAGAGCTGCCTGGAAGACGAAGAGGATTTTCTTCTCAACAGTAAAGAATTAAATACGGAGTTGTTTTTTAATAATGTCTGGATGAAATTGTTCGAGTTTCTTTTTCCTTGTCAGTTTCCAGAGGGGAATTTAATTTTGCACCAATTTATGGGAAAATAAAATTCTGACTGGCAAATTCCTTTTGCCAGGGCATGGGAAACCCTTAAATGGCACGAATTATTTACCAAAATAAAGCTGAAATATTTACCAAAATTTTAATACTTTTGATGCTCTTACTGAAATACTGCAACAAGCACATCCCCTTTTCGTATTCTTTTGTCAGAAAACTCAAAACGGAATGAGAAGTATTGTGAAAGAATTCTTACTGCCTCTGATAAACTTCTTTCTACTTACTCTAAAATCCAGAAGATTCTTTTATTCTAAAGTCACCATTTTTAACAAGTTCAGAGGATTCCAAAGATTATACTATTTCTGTGACATATCTGCCAAGGTAAAAGGACCTGTACTAGGGTTTACTTTACTCAGCTAAGTCTAACTACCCGTGATGTTAAACCAACCAACAATGCATGTAGTCAACAGTTCTGCATCTGATTTTTTGAAAGGGTGCAGTCCCCAGTTTATTTCATCAGAATGAGTTTTGAGGAGAGAATATCCATCTTTTGAAAAGAAAAAAAGATTTACACCTGTAAATGCCACAGAAGAGTTCAGGAAACAATTTCTGTGCACCTATAGATCATCATGTAGTTCTTTGACTTACCCCAGCCTCATAAAGGCTGGTTGAAGGAGAGCTGAAAGTTATTTAGATCAATATGCCTTTGTTACAAAGTGACTTCCATTGTCCCAAAGTTCAAACTTCACTTAGGAAGGCACATGTGGTTGTACAGTACTTCAATATCTAGAGAGAACCCTCCAAGATCTTGCTTCTTGTGCTTGCTATTGCAAGAATACAGACAACTAGATAATTTTAAGGTCCTTTCCAACCCTTACTATTCTATGATTCTATGACATGGGTTCAGGCCAGACCTTATTATTTGATATCTTATTTGACCATAGCAAGTTACAAAGCCTAGAAGTTCAGGACTAATGAAGACCCTGTTGTGACTCAAATGTGACCATTAATTTTGGGCCTCCTGGTGTCTAAAGATATGGTAGTTCTTGGACACAAGCAAGGCCCATTCTTCATGTTCCACATCTAAACCAGTTGTACGCAGGGTTGCATAGCCTTGATAGCTGACTTATTTTTCTGAATTTTCTCCCTATCAGAGTTAAAGCACATTGGTAAATCTTGTGCAGTAGGTAAGAATTCCTGACTTGATTCTCTGTTCTGATGCTCAGCCAAGCCAGGAATGCGGTTCAGAACCAGCTGAATCTGTGCACTACAACCTTTCAATGACTGGAGACTTCCCCGAGGAAGAAAAACAAAGATGCCTAAAAAATTAGGCAGCATGCAATGAGGGAAACCCTACCTTTATTCCACAAGGAACAAGTATCATTTATGTCTAAGCCTTCTGATGAGCAGCAGAGATCAGGACAACACCAAAGACCTGTCAACAGGCCAAAGGAATGGGAAGCAGCACAAAGTGGTCCTTAAGCCTTAAAGCTATCAGTTGTTTGCCATCTCCTGTTGAAGGCACTTGTCCATTGAGTTCCTTGTGTTGCAGGA
>NW_009914082.1:27220-35938 GCF_000696875.1 Nestor notabilis
AGGAATGCAATTATCATTAATATGACTGGTGCTTGAAGGTGCTGGAAAGAATCACAGAATCAACCAGGCTGGAAAAGACCTTTAAGATCATCAAGCATTGCCAAGTCTACCACTAAACCATGTCACTAAGGGCCTTGCCCACACAGTTTGTGAACACTTCCAAGGATGGTGATTCCACCACTGTCCTGGGCAGCCTGTTCCAGTGCCTGAACACCCTTTCAGGGAAGAAATTATTCCTAATATCCAGTCTAAACCTCTCTTGGTGCAGCTCGAGGCCACTTCCTCTTATCCTATACCTTGTTCCTTACGAGAAAAGTAGCAGCTGTGAGAATACCAAGCAGAACTATTGTCACAGAATCTTGAGGGTTGCGCTATGGATTGGCACTGACTCACAGACAGAGCACTAGTGAACACCCACATCTAGAGAATACCTAAGCCATGCCAAAGGGAGCACCAGGGAGTGAAAAAATGGCTGGGAAAGAAGGTGGGAGAGGGATAAGCTGTCTAGTTCAGAAATATGACCAATACCCCAGCTGATCCATCTCAAATCATTCTTAGGTTTTCTGAAGGCAGAACTTGCTTGGTCTGGAGCCAGCTGGGAGAGGATCACTCTTGAACTCACTGCCCTGTATCATACAGCTGAAACATAATAGAAGATCAGCTAGTGTCTCTCTGGAGATCTCAAAGATAATTAATCCTCAAGCTCTCAGTTCTCTGTGACCGTGCTGGCAGACTATGACATTAGCCAAGTAAATTCCTACTTTGTTTTTTTGTTAATGAGTGAAGACATTTTCATCCTAACATTTCAGCTAGCATCTCACAGGCTGTGGTTTGTTTGGGTTTTTTTGTTTCAGTTTTTGGTTTTTTTTTTTTATTTTTTGTGGGTTTGTCTTTTTGTTTTTCAGTGGCTGTTTTTAAGTAAATCAGGCTTAGTAAAACACAAAGCTTAGCACAGGAATATTTCTTGCTTCTCTGGGCAACCTGTGCCAGTACCTCACCACCCTCACAGGGAAGAGCTTCTTCCTAATGTTTCATCTCAGTCTCTCCTGTGTTATTTTAAAGACATTCACCTTTGTCCTGTCTCTACAGGCCCTTGTCAAAAGTCCCTCTCCAGCTTTCTTGTAGGCCCCTTTAGGTACTGAAGGCTGTTATAAGGTGTCCCTGTTAATGCAGTGCACACTGCAGAAAACCATATTGGCCTGCATCCCTCCCCTGGGAGAATGCTGTCCCTGCTATGCCTCCAGCATTCTGCTTTCTCCTAGCAGACCCATTCAGATGATTAATTGAAAATGAGTCATTCTAAAAATACATTGTTTTTAAAATCTTCTTGCAAATTCAAGATGATTTAATAATGCAAATACATCACTGTGACAAATTTAATTAAAAAAGAAAAAAAGAAAAATTAAACCAAAGTCTTTGCTAAATTGTATGAAGTTACTTTCAGCCATTATGCAATTAAATGTCAGCTTTACTAACCATTTTCTTGAGAAGTACAATTAAAAAAAAGGCTCCTCCAAAGATAGCTCAGAACCTGCAGAAAATGTTCTCATCTGTGCTGAAACTTAAACTTTAAAACTCCAATTTAAAGCTTTAGTTTTTAGAGGGCTGATGCTGCTTCTTTATGGGACTGCTGCTGCAGAAACCTATTCAGCTTTCTAAGAGGTAAATGCCCCAGCCTGAATTACTTTTCACATGCTTGGAGTCTACTGATTCTTTGTGTCCTGAGAAAGTTGTCTCAGATAAATGGGATTAACTTGGACACGAAGCTGGTCTGACCTCAGCAGCATTCTGTATTGGTTTGCTTTACAAGTTTCCTCTTTCTTCTGCTGTAGGATAAGAACTGAGCACAGGTAGTTTGGGACAGAATTGGCTTAGTCTCCACTACTTAGCCCAGCATGACCCCAAAGCAACATTAAACCCCCAGCATACCAGGATTGGATGAGGGTAAAACCAGCTAATGACAGAAACTGGACTTGTAGTAAGCCAATCCATGAGGAATCAGGACTAAAAAGGGACCAAGAAAGAACACATGGTGGGCTTGAAGACAGCAGGGCAATAGCTGTTGAGGCAGGAGATGGGATGACCAGTTGTCTACTGGAAGTGCTGGTACTGACAGCTCAGAGAAGTCCAGCCAAGATAAGGCATTTAAGATGAGTATAATGTGAACCTCCACTGAAATTTCTTGCTGAAAAGAAGGTCTGAAAAGCAATGAACAATTCTAATTCTTTCATTAGTTAGAAGCTTACAGCAAGCGCTTAACTGCAGCAGACAGTAACAATATTCTTAACTGCTGTCAACTTGTTCCTGTTTTTAATTTGGTTAATGCTTGGAGAGAGACATGTAAAAATATCTTCTACTACACTCCTCCATGGAATCTGTTAATATCATAGGTCAAGTTTAGGAAAGCTGTAGAAGTGAATTTATACAAGGATTATAAAGTTTGAATATGTTTTCAGTTTTATATAATTTTACCTTAGTACCATGCATAACTTTGTAAATTATTTCACACACGAATTAATATTTAACACAAAAAATAAATAGAAATGTATTAGTAAGAGGATGCTGTGTTCCAGCATGTAACATAAAGATGAGAGATGTCTCTACATCTGGAAGCATCCCCTTGAATAATGTGACAGCTCTCAAACTTTGAAACCCTCATATATTTTGCATTTATAATTAATGCAAAGTTCATATTTAAGTCTCAGAACTATAAACAACCTCTTTCTGATAGTTCCTGCAGAAGGTAAACTCTTTTGAGTTATGACCATGGGCTCTCACCACCACTACCTGACCTTTATATTCTGTAACCCTGCTCAACTGATAACCACCACTGGTGACCATAATGGATGCATCTGGTCATGATGGCTGCATCCAACTTGAAGTGGATCCAGAGACAGATAACAACACAATAGCCAAGGGTTAATCTGAACAATGCTCCCATCTAACCACAGTGGTGGTCAAGAATTGATGCAAATGAAATCTGGAAGAAACTAACTTCTGTAGTCAGTATGCAAATATAACTAGAAGAAGTCAACTATCTTACTCCACAGTGGACAGCCCAGGGCCTGTTGAGCTCTCCTGCATGGCAGTGGGCTAGACATCAGGATTTCCCTTGAGTAGGGATGCCTCTCAAAGTTACTCCTCCAAGTTGAGACATTCCTTGCTGCAATAGGTTGTCAATAAGAGATTAATAGCCTGATAAATTTTGAAATCTTAGCTAAGTGTTCTAAAGGATTGAATGTGCATATATAATTCTTTAGATATAAACTGTTGATCAAGTCTGGGACTAAGCCTGGATCCAGCAGCACCTAAACTACCATCTGAGTAATTTAAAATGCAAGGGAGTCCTTCCTGAACCTCATGATTCAATGGGAGGGTCTCTCTGACAATTTTGTCTGATCCTGTCCTCTATGCAATAAATAATTAATTGCTCCTCACCACCAAATCTTGTTAAACTACTGTCGCATTTACTATCAAGCTTTGTTAAATCACTGTTTTACATCAATCAACATTGCTACTTTTATCTTATGACTGAAGTGCACATCTCTATCCACAACAGGATTCTCAAACAGTTGGTTTTTTCCTGCAAGAGGAATCTGATAATTAATCCATGCCATAGGATTTAAACACCCAGTTCTATAGATTTTAGTTTGTTTCATTTCTAAATCGAGTTCAACTCTGTCTTGGCAGTTTGCTTCTTCAGTGTAAATATACACCTATAACATGTTTCATATTCTGGGAGCATGTCATGGTCTCAGGCATCTGAAACCACAGTGGCACCCAGCACTCAAGCAAGATATCAGTTGAAACTTCTAGCTTCCGAATGAAAGATAACAAAAGAAGAGGCAGAGAGAAACCATCCTAAATCCTAGTCTGGTGACTTAGCTCCCAGTCCGCTTGTTTCTCTCCAAGCTGCTGACACTCCAGCATCCTTCCCCTGGAATCCAGTTCACCACCATTGGAATATGCCAGTTCTTCACCCAATCATGAAGAAGAGAGCATTGCTCCCTTTTCACTCCTGTGCTCATTCTGACAGCTGGATGAGACAGCAAATGCCACTCTGCCTTATTCTGATCATACTTTTTGCCAGACAAGTCTCAAAGCCAAGAAATTATTAGTGGAAAACCAAGCACTTACCTCAAGTTTGCTGCTGTGAAAGACTTTTGCAAGCCAAGAACACAGTGTTTGTGATGTTACTTTATGAGGGTTATGCGGGCTGGGATATTGTGCCTGGTATGTGTGTATTTGTGTGTGCTCAACTGATTTCACATCCTATAGCAGCCTTTTTTTCCAGGAACTCCATATGCCTTGTCGACTTGCTTGGTAATTTTAGTAGTTCAAACTCACTCACAGCCAGCTCTGACAATTGCTCTCATTTGCAGCCTCCTATTAGCTTTCCAGCATTCAGGCAGTCTTGCCGTCTGGAAGATAGGGAGGTTTTGAAGATTGTGTTTATTGCTGTGGGATTAGTTCCTCCATTGCTCCCATTAGCTGTAATTGTTAGTTTCATGCAGTCACTTGACAGTGACAAAACCATGCTTGCCTACAGGTTTTCATCTACAAGCTGTGGTTATGATTAAAACCAGACCTTATGTGTTGGTCTGTGCTGCTTTTCTTTTCGGTTTTTCTTGAAGAGCTTAATTTTTGCCCAGCTTCAGAAGTAGCTATTTTTTTTAAAGTCCTGATGAGCTGTAATGCCACAATGCAAAGTAATGCCTATCTCTAATGTTGTAGCCCCACCGGACTGTTATGTGATTATTGTTACTAAAATCAGTGTTTATTAGTGGCTATTGCATTTGTGGGTTATTTTGAAGCAGAGTGGACATGGTTTGCATACTACGCAACACTTACTGTGAGCAGACACAGGCTTCTTACTGTGGGCTTTGTATGTAGGAAAGATCTAAGGCAGAGGTTAAAAGCATGGTTATTAGTTCCATTTTTACACTTTCGCTTGTAGTATTATTAAAAAGCAGCCTGTGCTTTACAGTTAAGCCTAAATTTAAGAGAAAGTTGATGAATAATTACCAAACAGATTGTTAGAGCTGGTCTTTGAGGAGATGGCAGGCAAAGTGGGGCTTGATTTTGTCACTTCTTAGCGTTAGAGGATGTGTTCACAAAAAATGTGCAGATCTTTAAGGACAGAAGTAACTGTTTTCTCTTGAGTGCCCTCATCCTCTGCTCTATCCCATCTCATACTCCCTTGGAAGATGTTTGTTACTCCAAGTAAGGAGGTTTGGTTTCTCTGCTTCCTCAGGTCTTTGTGCTGAAGACACAGCACCAGATATACTCTGTGTATCTGGTGATTCACAGAGACATATAATAGTGTGTGATCTTCCTAAAAAACCATTTTCATGGCAAGCCTGACCACAAGGGGAGACTGAAAGGAAGCTATGGAAGGAACCCCTACTGTGTGGAGTCAAATCTCGATGGTGTAGCATAGCCATTCATCTTCTGCCTTAAATTTTCACAAAGGTTCATTCAGATGCATACTGACATGACACAGTTGGAGTACGTTTACTGGCAACTTGTCCTGGAAAGTAATTTGTCCTTAGTAGTCAACCTGTAAAAGGTAGTACTTCTAATCTTCCAGTGCTGTCTGGAAGACTACTACTTTTCTTGTCTAGTCACACTGTCATATACTACATTCTGCCCCATGCACCTGTTGCCATAGGATGGCAGATATTTAACCACAGACCTGCAGCTTCTATCCGGCACAAGGGTATGCTACAGTCACATGGCACTGGTGGTCCTGCAAGAATGGGCTTCTCTATAAACACAAAAAGTCAGTGAGGATGGGAAGCTTTTGAGAATCCAGCTTATCCTCACACAAGTACTTCCGTTCTGCTCATGTAGACATCTGGCATGATGGCTCCTACTTGCAGGGGAGCTGTTGAGCATACAGTTTGGAGTTATGTTAAACACCCAGCAGAGACAATCAGTCCTAGAGAAGAAAAAAGGGAGATTTTCCAGAACTGTCTCACACCAAGCTATTTGTCAGATGAAGGTCTGACATCTTACGTTGCACTGTCATCTAACAGTACTGCCAGGTCTTAGCAGTATCACTGTGACGGCATCCCAGTTGTTCCAACAGTAACAAAATGTGCTCCTGCAGAAATTGGGCAGGGTACACTGAGAGTTGTCGTTGAAAAGCATGGTGAGAGAGAGAGTTTTCTTCCATGACATCCCTTGGGTCTCCACTGAGACCATAGTAGGAAGGATCTTAAGGGAATGGTGACACTTCTTAATTAAACCCTGCTGAAGGCCCATGTGAGGGGGTGAAAGAGTAACATGTTGTGGTGATGCTGCTTACATCACCCTAATGCTGCTCAGAAGTGCTTTGAACCTGAAAAGACCCGGCTTTGGATGCAGTGCAATTTTGTTTAGACAAATCAAAGTTCTAGGTGTCAGATGGTTTTGTCAGATCAGTATCTCTTTGCATGCACTGGGAAATGGCAGGGAGAGACCATTCCTTGATGAATGAATTAGAATTAATTTCCCAGCAGCCAAGCCAACTTCAGGCCTATTAATATGGGTATATTTCTTGTTGGTCTGTCATTTTTCATCACATTTTTATAACACTGTCCCAGTAGCATGGAAAGCTTAGGTATAATTAATTCTCTTGGAGACAAGAGTTGTTACTTTTTTTTCCTTCCCTACATTAAAGAGGTGTTTCTCATGAACAATTTCTTCACCGTCATCTGCCTAAGTCTGTTGATAATAGCAAGGCAATCCGTAAAAATGTAATCTTAACTCTCTATCAATTAATGAACTAGAGTGATGTTAAATGCCTGCAGAGAATTAGGGAGGACCAGAGCCAGATGTTCTCAGCCAAACAGCAACACACTGGAGAAATGTGCGTTATCTCAAAATACAGGCTTACTGATGTTGCTGCTATTTTTCTTATCTGAACACCCTGTGGTGACTGCATGTAAAAACGCTGCATGATCCTGGAGGCAGCACTCACTCTTGGGAAAGAACTGCAGCTAACCTGGCTGCGTAGTATGTTTCTTAAGCCTGCTGCTCCAGAGAAGCAAGTGTACCTGGGCACAAGGAATGCCTTGGCATTTTTGCCCGACAGCTTGAAAGCTCAGTGAGACCTCGTGTCATATCTGTGAGCAAGGAATTAAAACCTCCCATCCTGCTCTTGTGATCCCCAGAAATTGGATAAGAACATAGATTCTCACTAAATGTTGGTAACCGAAGAGTCAGGATGCATCAGGCAGGCCACTGAAGAAGGTGTGGAAGGGTTGTAGGAAAGGAGATATGGAAGCAGGAAGCAAAATATGAAAGTCATGTATACTGCCACTGACCTTGTGTGTTCCAGTGAAGTTCGGGGAACCTGTTGGTGCAATATGCAGTTTCTGGGGTGGTCTCACAGAACAAATTTAGACATCAGCTTGCAAACCTACCTATGAAGGCTGAGCAGAGCTGTCTGCTCCACTGCCTGAAAGTCATTCGTTACCAGCTTTTTCTCTGCCTGGGAGAAGCTTCTCAACATGTCTGAGGCGGCTGGCATAAAGGACTAGGGAACAAAGAAGCTACTGCTCTTATGAACTGGCCAATGTGACTGTAGGGGTCCCGGATCTACACCAGTAGAAAGGCAAAGACGGAATGAATCCTGCAAGCAGTGTGGCAATGAATATATAAGAGCCATTTAGTGCAAGGATGGATCTGGTCAAAAATGTTTTCACCTGGAAATGTCTCATCCTTTCCCTTTCCAGGTAAAAAGGAAAAAGATTTGAAAAACGAAATGTGTGGAGTCTAGAGGCCTGTGCTTTAGAGAAAGCCATGTGTCAACAGGCAGAGCTGAGAATGGGCCTCCTGTGCTGGGCAAGGAAGGCAAATGGATTCCCTGGCAGACTCTAGTTGACATAAGAAATGAATGTACCATACTTCAGCTCTGGTCAGCATTTCTGACATGCCCACAGCCAAACCCTGAGCTTCCCAGGCTCATGAAACACTTTCCGTGGTGATTGCAAGTCCTTCACTGCTCAGCGAACTGGAGCACTGTCAAGAGTGGCTGTGCAGAAAGCCTTATAAACTGTAGAGAGAGGAATTAATATTTACGCCAGCCTTGCCTCTCCAGAGCACCACAGGGGTCTCTAAGAAGCCATTCTCCATCCCATCGTGTGCCACACCACTACAAGTGTATGTTTGTGTCCTTTATCACACCTTTTGCTTTTATTTTATTCATGGAATCTGGGTACTGTCTTTGGATAGAACCAATCCAGGGATTTACAAGCGAGGACACATGGTGTTTAAGAAGACTTTTACAGTCATCAGTGGAGAAGTGTGTTTTAGCACAGTAACTCATTTTCAGTACAATGGTTTCTCCCTCCTTTCTGGTCTCTGGAGCAGACAATAGTGTTCTGGTACAGGACATCTGCTGGGAAGCAGGTCTGTAATGGCAGGCCTGTGCTTCTTCTCTGACAGCAGTTGGTACCACATCTGAGACCATGGATGTAGCCCAGCTTGCATCCATAAGGAACCCTTACTGATATTGGTCTTAATTGGAGACTTCTAGTCACCTACCTCATTGACAGTGACTATAGCCAGCCACTGTACTATCAGACATCACTCACAATGAACTTCACTTTTGTGCATCCTAAGCATTGCTTTCCATGACGACTTTCCATGATGACTTTCCATGACGCTGGACAATATGGGCCCTCTCCGGAAGGTGTTGGCAGAACTGGCTGCCCTGGATTTGGAGAAGGC
>NW_009914083.1:0-144146 GCF_000696875.1 Nestor notabilis
TAACTATTCTATGATTCTATGATGGACTCTGGTTTAGAAGCAAAGGAATAATAGTGTATTTATAAAATACTGCTAGGGCCGTCTGCTTAGAAGTAGGACACTGAAATGCTCTGCTGCTCCATTCAGTGAACACTGCAGGAATTTAGACATATTAAAAAAAAAAAATCACCTCAGTGATACTGACCATGATTTCTGGTGTTTCTGGTACTAGTCCACCAAGAAAATGAAAACAGTAGATATTTCTAATGATTATTGTAGACCACTGCTAGTGAGAGAAAACTGCAGAGTTGGTGAAAGTGCTGCACATAACACCAGAGAACTATAGGTCTTCACGGTTGAAGAACTGGGGAAGGTGGGGGAAAAGAACGGACAGAGCAGAGGTAGACTTCACACAGAGCATGCTGTTACAAGGCTTAGTCATGGCTGGGGAGACTTAACTATATACAAAAGCATTTACAACAAGGTTAGAAGATAGTTTGCAAAGTAAGATTTAACAATATCTTAATTTGTTACCCAAAGAATAGCATGTAGATACTGACAGTGTCCTCAGTGCTGTCCTGGTTTTCATTCTTAGAGTTTCTTTTTTCTATGCTACTGCATGCTGCTTCATTTGTTCATGCTCAGAAGGCAATCAGTGATGTATTGTCACTTGTCTTACATTTCCTCATGCAGCTGATAACCCCATATTATCATTCCCCATAGATGACTTCCGGAAGCAAGAAAATAGGATCTTTCTTTGTGATTGTCAGATCACTTCTTGATGCGCAAAAAAGGTGTGCACAGCATTAATAGTTGATGTGTATTGCATCCAGAAGACAGTATCGTTACCTGTTATTTACATTATATTGGCCATTGTTGGACTATGACATTACCTATTCTGTCAAATAACAACAAAGATGATAGAGCATTTCTTCTGTGGTAGGTAATGCAGCTCTGGGTAGAGATGAGATGCTGACAAGTCAAAGTATGGAGTTAAAATATTGAAATTCAAAAGAAGATGTTGTTAGATTAAAACATTGTAGTACAAAGATGGTGACGGTCTGTGTAGAGCTGTCTGTATGGCTTTGTTTCTCAATATTTAATAGCCCACAAGAAAGCTACAGTGCTCTTTTAATTGCCCTTTGGATACTGAATAATAAACATTTAATTAAATTACTTTAAAGAAAATGCAAATAGATGAAAAATATTTTTACACAAAGCTTGATGCCGAGAATTCATTGATAAAGTATTTGGCTGAACCTCTTGACTACTTTCACCAACTCTTAACTTTAAAGAAGACTTTGTCTAACAATATATGATAGAATCACAGAATGGTTTGAGTTGGAAGAGACCATAAAGCTCATCTGGTTCCAACTACCTGCCATATACAGGGATACCTTCCACTAGACCAGGTTGCTCCAAGCTCTGTCCAACCTGGCTTTGAACACTGCGAGGGGTGAGGCAGCCATGGCTTCTCTTGGCAACCTGTGCCAGTGCCTCAACACTTTCACAGTAAAGAACTTCTTCATAGTATCTAATAAAAATCTAGCCTCTTCCAGTTTGAAGCCATTCTCCCTTGTCCGATCACTACTCACCCTTGTAAAAAGCCCCTCTCCAGATTTCTTGTTGGCCCCTTTAGGCACTGGAAGCTCTAAGGTCTTCCTGGAGCCTTTTCTTCTCCAGACTGAACAACCCCAACTCTCTCAAATTGTCTTCATCGGAGAGGTGCTTCAGCCCTTTGAGCGTCTTTGTGGCCCTCCTCTGGACTTGCACCAACAGGTCCACCTCCTTCTTATCTTGGGGGACCCAGAACTGACTGCAGGACTGTAGGGGGTGTGTGTCTCATGAGATATAACCATTATGTCTTGGATGTACAGCCATGACAATGATCTTAGCAAAGGATTATGGCATTGCACTAAGCAGAAGAGGAAGCAACTTTAATACCACAGTATTAAGCCACCATAGTGAAATCCGGAACAGTACAACTATGTACTACGTTAACGACAAAATCAGGTTATTAAGCCTAATTCAATCTATTTTGACAGGGTTTAGTAGCATTTATGTAGAGGTTACCAGTCTTGGTTTAAATTTGTCTAGAGTCTGCACCAATGCTACATAAGTCACCAAGAAGATTATTGTGCGCTTTGGTGGTCTTCGGATCAGGCTGATCTGCAGACAGATGTACACCACTGTACATCAACATAACAAATGGCAAAATACATATTTCTGCAGCCATCCTATTATCTGGCAGCTGTTCCATTAACATCTTTCTGAACCTTGTAAGTCTTGTAAGACTCCTACCCAGTTAATGGCTCGTAATGCAGAGATATAATAGTTAACTGTTTCCTGCTAAGCAAAGTAATCTCTATGCTTTATTCGGTTATTTAGCTCTTCACTTTGCATTTCTGGAATACAGTTCAGAACCCAAAAAGGATGGTTCACCATCTTCCTTTTATTGAGGGTTAAATGTTCTGCCTACTGAAATGCACATTTATAAACCCTCTATGTTATTTCAGAGAGAATTGTTTTGGATCTGTCCTAAATGTTAGGGAAATTTTTTAGCATTCCTTAATTTGTGTTGGTGTTCTCTTGATCAGGTTTTCCTTTTATTTTAAATCAGTGTATAAACTGGGATACACTAGTTTTCTCCTAGTATTTCTCTAGCTGTCTAGCATAAGGAAACATTCTGAAGGAAAGTGTCAAAAGGTTAGAGACACTAAAATCCAGAAGAGTTGTTCTGTCAAATGGATTCAGAAGAGAAAGAAACAAAACATATAGTGTGCAGCCTGACATTTGCATTCGTTGTGAAATTTTCAATGCAAGTTAATCTCTGCTTTCCCGTTAGAGTGTAGGCCACAACCGTTATTTTTTGACAAGAAAAATTGTTTTCAAAAAAATTGTAATGATGCTTTCTAAACTGAATCATCTCAATCACTTCGCAAAAGAAAACAGAGCAGTCCCTGATGTACGGATGAGCGCAGATACCGTTCAGTTCACTAGTGCCAGCCTTTGCTCTTCTTTGCATCTGCAGCTTGTAACTGTGTACCTGGAACTTCTCTCTGTAAGGAAGAACTTCAGAAAATAAAATCACATCCCTAAAGAGACAACTCCATACAAAGCAGTATAGTCTACTGATATACTAGTAGAGACAGAAACACAGATTTGAAGTACGTAATGCTCCTGGTGATCTTTATTGTAATTTGCTGTTTGTATGAACTGGAATTTAATGAGTGGAAGTGTGGGATTTGAATGTAGAAAATAAAATAGCTGTCCTAGCTTTTTTTCACTGAGGACTTTTTCCTTTGTGTCTTACATTTGGGTATGATTGGAAATACATTATTATGCAGACCGTGCAAAAGAGGAGCATGCATGTACATTCCCTTCTCAGGAACAAAACTATTGAACAAGTTCAAAACCTGTCATTTTTGTCTGAATTTTGTGCAGTGTCTTTTCTTTCTAATGTAGCATAGCAGAAAGCTTGTGTTTTAAAGTTGCTGTCAAAAACTGACAAGAATTACTGGAGTTAGGGATAATATACAGCTTGTGCACCTGCTTACATCTCTCCTATATGGATCAGCCTTGTTTGATCAGTGGTTAATTTTTCACTCCTTATTCAGCATTGTATACTCACAGAGCATGTATTACAGTAATATATGTACACTGCTGGGTTCAAAACCACTTTGGGTTTGAATCATGCAATTCATGTAACTTTTTTGCATAATTTTTCCCACCAAACACCTTCAGAAATCTCTGAAGGTTTCTATGAACAGAAATGAGCTCAGGACTCAGAAAGTAAATGCCCACTGAAATGATTGAAAGAAGCTTATTTCAGTAGTTGTATTTCCATAGTGGTGAAGGTTTAGTATATACAAATTAATTTAATTCAAGTTAGTTATCTCAGGACAATGCCAGCTTTGCTCAAGTGACTGCCCAAGTTTTGCTTCTGAAAGCTCCATCTCTCATAGAAACACTTGTATAGTGTATGATTTTAAGTGTCTGCCTAACAACCTGCTTAATCATGCGAGTACTGTAATATTAAGGGCTGGTGATGAGAAAAGAAAATTGACTACTCATTTGTCCAGTGTCAGCTTTGTCTGCCTCACAATTCAATTCAATATATCACCGTTCTTGCTGCTTTATACTGCAAAATAATAATGAATAAATATTGGCCTGTTATCCAGGGCTCTCGATTTAGATTTTGGTTCAGCAAGTTGATTCCCTATGCAGCAGAGCACGTGCTTACATCCTCTTGACATTTATTATGGAAAAAAGCTTGGCTCACAGATAAGGACAGTAGCTGGAGGCTTATGAAGACACATTTCCTTGTTCTGTCCGTTCTCTCATAATATTGTATGTGACCTTGAACAAATCAGACTTGTTTTGAAGAATAATTTAGTATCCTAGTTTCGTTTACTAAAATGTGTGCTCTGAAGAGCTTGTAAAAAATGTTGTGGTCAGTCTTTCTGTGCCTCGGCACGTAATTTGTGAAAGAAAAATAGTCGCACTGCCTTGTCACCCTTCTGTCACACATGCAGTAATAACAGAGTTACTCAAACACTATGATAATGAGTGCTTGAGAGATTTCTTTCCAGGTGTCTTGGACTTTAGTGCATTTTTAAAGTATGCTACTGAAAGGGAACCCCAAACTAGAAAATTTGCAAAACGATTCCTCCTAATTTTCAGAACGACTTCATTAAAATAAAATGTGCACTCCTTAGAAGCCACTTGCATTAAAACTTTCAGTCTTTCACCTTTTGAATTCAAACTTCTGTGGCTATCTAGAGCTCAGCTGGTTGTGCCATGGGATCTGTTAGGGGAAACAAGACCAGTCACTTAACCTGGCTTTGCTGAACCAGCCCAACCACCATGTTCCATATGCAGTATTTAAAACTGGTCTGTTGGTGAAAATGAGAAGAGAACTTTCTGTTACATCTTTTGCTGTCTGTAACTAGTGGAGTTAAAAGAACTGATCTACTACTGACTATTATTACTGACTTATTTTTGTATCACTATGTGTGAAAAGAGATCATATTTGTCAGGACAACTTCAGATTGAGATTTATGGGAGGAAAAAAAAGGAATACTAAATATGATAAATAGAAATTCAGGGCGAAATAAATACTTGGGCTGAAGTGTGTAAGTTGTGCTAGAAAAAAGGGGATGGTATTGTGAAAATGTGGGAGCACTTCTTTTTGATGTTTTGTTCTTATTTCACTTCAAAAGCACCTGTTACCTTTTTGAAATTAAATTTCTGGAGATGCCCTGTGTTTTCAAAGGTGGCTGCATTCACTGTTTTTATAATTGAACTTGAACCAGTAGCACTTCACTGACGTGTTTGTAAAATATTCTGGCACATATAGTTTGATAATCCTGGTATTTCCCTGAGTTCAGCATACACAGAATCCAAATTTTTAGTAAAGGTTGAAGTATTTCAGCTTTTCTGTGTGGTCGTCTTCTTTTTGAAAATTGAATTTGAAGTAACTGGTGCTTTAAAAGCTAGGCTAAAAATGCAGATAATTCTCACCTGCTGAAGAGGCTTGATAGCATCCAGTTTGGATGCAGGCATGTAAACTCAGTAACTAACACTATGTAAGACCTGTAAGATTTCTACTATAAAGCCAGCTGATGCACATAGGAAGATAAGAACATGTAGTATACCACAGGTGAAACAATAAATAGCATTATAAATTGAAGAACTGTAGTCATTTTAAGCAATAAATTAAAGCTGCCCATTAAAAGCCTTATGAAACACAATGTTATTTTAAATCAGAACAGGTTTCTCATGCCATAATTTTAGTTATGTTGGAGAATTTCAGTTTATCCTTAATATTCATAATTAAGTAATTAAAGATGGATATATCATTAGTCTTAACAGATTTTCAATAAAAAGGTAGTTAATTCAGTGTACAGGAACCGAATGTCTTCTTGCTTTGAATTAAGGTAATTGGTAAAACCCTGGTTTGCTATGAAATGCAAATAGACTTCCTACTTCACCAAAGGCTGGTGTGGAAGTAACCAGCTTTGTCTGGTACCATTGCAACACTTAACAGAAAAAAAATGAATTATCTTTCTTTCACTTTATCAGTTACAATATTTCATCTCTGTATTTGGAAGTTTGGGTTGATGTACTGTTGGTGTTCTTCCCACAGAAGAACAAAGATATAATGCTGTACATACAATGTTATGTTAGTTCTGTTTCCAACATGTAATCGGATTAATGATTTAAATAGCATCTCCCAGTGAGAGGAGAAATAAACAGGCCACACACACACAGTTTTTCTATTTTTACTGTTTCTAAATAGTTCTGTCATTGAACTGATGAAGTTTGCTTTAGTGCAGAGAGAAGAATATGTTGTATTTTAGAATAGTGATTGCATGGATTTTTGGCAAATACTTGAATTGGATTACTGGTCAACTGTATGACTGTACTGTGAAGAACAAGACAATGTTTAAAGTGCACTTATCTTGGGTGTTTAAAGTACACTTATCTTGGACTTAATGTTACGTTAGTCAGAATCTTCCAGAGAATGGCAGATTGGTGTTTTTTGCTCTTAGGTTTTGCTGAAGAACCTTCCTGCCTGCCTCTGGGCTTTGATTCCCAGCATTGGCCACGTCTTCTGCATCTGTACCACGTTTGGAATACCTGAGGAGCTGCAATTTTGTTTGGACTTCATTTTTATTTAGTTATGAGCTGGCTGGATTCAAGTGTTTTGGGAAGTGTTTACTACAGGGATGCCTGTTGGGGTTTTTTAGATTTGTAGCTAGTGACATGGATGGTCCCTCCTCTCTCACAGCTCCACCAGTGACAGGCGTTTCAAGCTGTGAGCCTGTCACACACATCAGCTATGATTTTTTTTTTTTCCTTATGATTAAATGAACAGTGGAATGGAAAGTAGGATGGATGTTTGTGCGAGAGCTGTGTATAGGGCAGAGGTACTGGTGGGGTTGTTCTCTGTGGGCATTCCTCCACCACTCCACGAAAAGAGAGCTCTTGTGAAGGCTGTGTATCCTCATAATGATCAACAGCATAGTTTCAAGCCAGGGTATCCAATAGTACTTCCAAATGATGACAGCTCTCATGCGCATAACTTAATTTCGATCATTATCTCTGGGATGAATCTTAATGTAACTGCTGTGGTATTCAATTGTGCAGCTAACTGAAGCCTAAAAGAAAGAATAAGCTGTGGCATAAATATTTAAACAGTCATACAGGTGTTATACTAATTTTTCAGCTAAATTTCTCTTTGTTAATGTCTGAGTTCTTTAACTGAAGCAGGCTTAGTTGAAGAAGCAGTGCTTTAAATTCCTCATCAGCTGCACTTGTCTAGAAGGCACCAGTGCCTGAGACACAGAACCGTTTCTTAATTAAATTGAAAAAACTCTTCCACTTCCCTCCTTTGTACTTGTCTCTTGAGCAGCAAATCTCACTCATGTAGTTTGTTTCCATGTGGCTATGTTAAATCTAACAGCCTCTTCAGAAGCAGCAGTTTATCTTGTTTGGCTTTAAAGATGACAAAATTTAAAATACAGATCAGTCCATGCAGGAGCAGGACTGAATATGTCTTTTTCCTTCTTTGTTACTGTTGATTGATGAGAAGTTTATGACTTGGGAAACATGAGAAAGGGAAGAAAAGCCATGATTTTTTTACTTCAGTGCTGAGGGGGTCCGGGAAGAAAGATGCTTGCATTGTCTATTGAATAATGTTTGGGAGCAAGAATTCTTGTTCTGGCATTTCAGTTTGCAGGGATACGTATAAAGCAGAGACCTCTTGCTAAAAATCAGATCTAGATTTTGTGAGTTAAGATCATCTATAAATTAATGTTTTAACTGGTACCATTTTTTTTTCATCTGTCTGATTCTCAAAGCAGTAGCATTTCTCCTTTTGAACTAAGGTTGTGTGCCTCTTCTGTGTGCCTTGACTGCATCAGTGTCCCGGAAAACCATTAAAGGGCTACTGCATAGCTGGAGGATCACTTTGAGAAAGATGCATGACGAGATCATTACAAAACACCCATGGCTTTTCACAAGAACGGGAGACGTCTGGTGCTCGAATTCTGTCTTGTATATTGCTTTTAGCCAGTGGATATTTTTCACAGCCTGTCAGTAGTATACAGAGAGTGCAGTACAGGAGCAAATTATTGCTGTGCCTTGCTTTATCCTGATGCTTTCAAGGATACATAATGTCCATTCTCTCTACTTTTCTTTCAGGCCTTTTGCTTTCTAACAATAAAGGGACCACAGTATGTTTATTTTTAAGGGATGTCTCTACTGTACTTGCTTGAATCATACCTTGAGGCTTCAGTAGACCTGAAGCGGACCTTTCCTATACCACAGCTATTATGACCCCCAGCTACATTTAAAGGTCCAGGTATGCAGTGCACTGAAGTTCATCCAGACTGTACTTGTGCACGGCCAGCAAAATTTCCCCATTTCAGAGCAAGAAAAAGAGACGTGTAATGTTAAAAATAAAATGCAAATGCCTGAGTTATTTGAATATAATCACTTTATTAATTTAACTGTCTAACAGATACTGATGACAGTCTAATAATGAGGTCCAAAATGTTCTTTCTCATTAAAGGAGTTAATGAACTCACCCATCTTAAGCATTTCATTTTAATTAATTAGGAATAATTTATACAAGAGAGAGAGAAATGCCAAAAAATATTCCTATTGAGGAGTGGAAAATTAGTAGATCTGTTAATGAGGGATGCCGGGTGCAATGGCTTTCGTGAAAAGATTCCTCCAGTTCTATGATTCATGTGTAGAAAGTCACTGGGTGGCTGGGTATTTTCCAAATTTCAGTGCCGTAAGTGTTCCCACTCATTGCTATTGTATGCGCTAGATAGTGTGTAATCCATAAGTAGGCACAACAAACTTTTGCTTCAAGGCAAAAAATCTGCCCCTGCATTTAGGTAAGCTATTAAGATGTGATAAGGATTTATTAGTAGTATAACTTTCCATGTCTGGGTGATTTCAAAAAGAAGCAAATATTTCCCTTGAATTGTGAAATGTGGTTCCTCTTTTGAACTCCAGCTCCTTCAACAATTAAATTTGAAAGTTTCACTTCAGAAGCACTCATTTTATGTCTAGTCATGCTCTCTGTTTCTATAACAGAGATGCTTTTGGCCATTACACTGTGTTACAGCGTTCTTTTTGTCTTCCAGGAGTTAACAAGCAGTACAATAGAAATAGTAAGCACATTGCTCTAAGGAAGCAATTTCAGTTCTGAAAGTTTCCTGATATTTTACACCCAGGATGAACTTTCATGACTGACTTAAAATGAGTAAACTGTATCATTTTGGTTTATGCTTCATTGGGTTGATTTCCTTTGGCTGTCATGGCCAGATTTCAGTGTATATTGGCTTCAGAAACTTGTTAGAAATAACTAACTTGAAATTGTTGAAACCATGATTGATATGCAAAAAGATAAGCCTTAAACCTGCAGGAAATGCAGAAAGAGGTATGTTAGGAGCAAGTGGTAAGCAAGCGGGTGTATTCTAGAGTTGGAATCAGTATGCAAAATTGTTTTAGTCATATTAACATAATTATGGCAGTACCTAAGGACTCTATACTGTTACTACAACTACTACATTGTTGTGCTGCATGATGTAGGTGCACTTCAGGAAATACACTTCCAGCTGTAATTTGAATGGACCAGAGAGTAGGGAACTAACCAGAGAGTAAGGACCAGTGACTTTCCAAAGATCAACCAGAACCTTGATGGCACAGGTAGGAACTGCATTTAGACCTTTTGTTTTGCACTTCTGTTCTCTGGTGGGTACATGACACAACTTTCAGACAATGTTTTATCTTGAGCAGTAGCTGTTTCAGAGTTGTATTTACTTTTGCCTGATCTTTCTGGAATTGGAAATTATGCAGTAATCAATATGTTGGGCAAGTTTGCTGCCTGAGCTATTCAGATTGAAAGTGTGTCCATCCATGTGTTTTGTGTTTGGTGAGACTGCATTGCCTTTGTGTGTCAGGACTTAATGCTAATTTGACTGAAAATTGTTCTTCATCAGCGCACATGGGAAAAAATCAAATGGAAAACTTAGTGATAAATGTCCACAAGTTGAACATACATTATCTGTTAGACTAAACTCCATTTGTAATTATTTTTACTGTCTCTAAAGCATGCATGAGAGGTATATATATCTGCTTTTGTTTTCAGTGACTAAAGCTTTCTTCAATTAAATATTTACAGCTGAGTATAGCTTCCAAAGGCTTTAACCTCATGCTAAGATAATATACAATTATGCAAGCAAAGAAAGCTTCAATGCAGGCACACCTCAAGAATGCGTAATAGGCTACAGTTTCAGAAGCTCTGTTATTCTGAATTTTTATGTGGTAGACAAGGTAGGGTAATAAGCTGGAAATCCGGAGACTGCCTTTTCCTTCTAATCTGCTCGCTTCAGTATTGAACAGACAGTTTAATGGATTAAAAGCTCTTCTGAGCAAAACCTCCTTCATTCTCTGTACTTGTGTGTTAAATACACATTACGTGTTGATCACCTTTTTTGCTTATGGCCTTTTGATCTGACCATTACAATAACAACAAAAGACAAGAAGGATCATGTAAGGTTTTAGACAGAAACTGCATGGTACGAGTGAAAGTAAGTAACTAAAAGTGTAGATCTACAGTTTTGTAACATTCAGTCTTGTGTTCTAATAACATTCCTTGTGCGGCCTTAGAAGAAAATACACCAATGAGGCTTTATGTAGGGATTGCGGTATTTGTGCTTTCTTTGTTGTGATGTTGAGCAATCAACACTGCAGGCTTTTTTATCTTTTTCATTCTGAATGGGAACGATGAACTTTTCCATTCTAAATGGAACTAGAGGAAAGCTGTGTTTTTAGGCAGGCAAACATAATTTTAAAACTAAGTATCATGTTGAGTTCAGTAGCACCGACCATTTTGATGGGTAGAAATAGCTTAGGGATGGATGGCAAAGTGTAGTGATGAGTGCTGAAGAGTCATTTTTGCTAATGTGCAAGCAGTGATTGGCAAAAGACTGTAAATTGGTGGAACCTGGGCAGATTTTAGCAAATTGAGCAGTGACACAAAAGACAGAACACAGTGCCACCTAGTGCCTTCGGCAAAATCAAGCGGGATATTCTCAGTCGACTTTCAGGTGGGTAGAATTTCTAAAAAGGAAAGTGCATGGTAGTAGTATTAATGCATTAATGTAAAAAGCAGTTGGCTATATTATCTTCTGTTAGGAGGGAAATCTATTCTGACTTCCCAGGAGAGCCCTTAGGGTGTAATAAACATTCTCAGCTTGAGTGGATCCCTCCCAAGTCCCTTTTAACTGTTGAAATATGGGGTGTCACCTGAGCAGAGTGTATGAACTGGTTATGTGTGAAATCTCTGTAAATGGTTCACTTCTGAAAGGATGGTAGGCACCATGTGTACATGAAGGCAAACCGTCCCACAAGGTTAACCTCCTGCTTAAAGGTCGGATCTGCAGATTTCTTTGAGATCCAAATTGCAAAGTTGAGATTTCATGCAATGTTTTGTCAACCTTTTTTTCATTAACCTGATGGAGCATATGTTGTTTTCAATGAAATTTTGTTGTAAAGAGAGGGTAATTGTTGTGTAAAAATACACTGTAGTATTGTTAGTAGTGTGACATTTGTACTTGGAAATACAGACTAAGTCTACTCTTTGATGGACTGAGTTGCCCTCTGGACTTCTCTCCCTCCATTGACTGTGAAGGGAGCTGGAAGTGACTGATTTAATTTCTCAGATCACTAGAATGAATCCAAACCAGAGTGTGGGATATTTGGATTTGTGTACTTACACGCCTATTAGATTAGGCTGCTTTGAATTTTCAAATTTCTTGTGAATTTTCACTTCTCGAATACAGAGGAAACTGTAGCTCACATATCAAATACAGAACAAATAAAATAGCTCCAGCCCAGTGTGTAATCATTGGGTGATAATATTCATGTGATAATGGAATAGGACTGGCAGAATGACAACTTCTACGCTTTTCAGATTCAAAGGAAATGAGACCAACTTGAAGCATCTGATAAAAGGCTGCTAATGTGATTCAGTTTCACTAGCAACAGAGGTCTATCTCTGTCATCTTGGCAGTGGTCAAGGAGTAGCAGCTGCTGTTCTTATATTAATGGATCTCAGCTCTCCAGAAATGAGCTAGTCAAAAGTAGTGGAGAAGCTCTGCATGTGGTGTGGTGCACTGGATATGCTTAGAGATGAGTATAAAAGGAAATCTTGACCAAAGACATCTTAGTTTGGATGGTTGGTATTAGAATCTACATGGTCTACTGCCCTTGGTTTGTCTGCATTTCAGTGCTTTGACACCTGGGGAAAAGGAATATAATCAATTGCACAATGCCAATCCCTGAGGAACGCCACTCATGACTGGTTTCCACTCGCACGTGGAGCCACTGACCACAACTCTCGGAGCGTGACCATCTAGCCAATTCCTAATCCACTGAGTAGTCCATCCATCAAATCCATGTCTCTCCCATTTAGAGACAAGGATGTCATGCAGGACAGTATGAAATGCCTTGCGCAAGAGCAGGTAGATGATATCAATTGCTCTTCCATTATCCACCAACACTGTAACCCCGTTGTAGAAAGCCACCAAATTTGTCAGGCATGATTTGCCCTTGGTGAAGCCATGTTGGCTGTCACCAGTCACCTCCTTATTTTCCATGTGCCTTAGCATAGTTTCCAGGAGTATCTGCTCCATGATCTTGCCAGGCACCGCGGTGAGGCTGACTGGACTGTAGTTCCTCAGCTCTTCCTTTTTTCCCTTTCTAAAAATGGGGGTATGTTTCCCCTTTTCCAATCAGTGGAAACTTCACCAGACACTCATGACTTCTTATATTGCTTGATTTATTGCAATTCATTTTTTGTTCTTGTGACATTTATTGTTCACTTTTTTACCCCATTTGCATTTATCAGAATTCTCTAGTCAAAAGTACAAAGCGAAAAATGCAGCACTAGTCAAAAGTGATCAGATAAAATAGATGTGTATTAAATAGACCACATGAAAGACTCATCCATCCTGCCTTAAGTGCCAGATCCCATAAGCATTCCAAGAGCCTTTTTTCTTTCCTACACAGTCAGCCCATCGCGTGCTGACAACCCTTGCTCATGGCACATAGCTCATGGGCCTGGTCTTATATAAATCAGAAATTCAAGGCAATTGTTTCTTCAAAGAATCAACTTGACTTCTTTTCATCTGTTAGTTGGTTTATATTTTTGAGGTGTTTGACATATCTGGAGAGTTGTATCTACTTTATACTACAGAACTCTACTGGAGTAGCTGTATTAACAGATGGATAGAACTGAAAACATCTTGACTTCATGTAACTGAATGTTGCACAAGTGGAATGTGTGTCATTGGAAGTAGTTTGGCAAATGAAGAGTTTTGTTGATACCATTTGTGCTTCCAGCCTTTGCAGACAAAAAAGTACAAGTATGCTGCTTAAGTCAACCGTTGTGGGTTCTTTTTTTTTTTTTTTTTTTCCTTCCTTATAATCCTCTTCCAAGTGGAATCACAGAATGATTCAGGTTGGAAAGGACCTTAAGATCATGTAGTTCCAATCCCCCTGCCATGGGCAGGGATGCCTCACCCTAGACGATGTCACCCAAGGCTCTGGTCAACTTCCTAGGGCAACCTGCTCCAGTGCCTCACCACCCTCATAGTCAAGAATTATAATTAAGAATTCAAGAGTCAAACACTGTGGACAGGATCAGTTAAACCACTTGAGCTGAACGTGGTCTCCTACTTCAAGGCATGTTTTGTAACAGTTATAAATGGTAATGAGAGTGGACTTGTTATGTTGTATGGTTTCAAGTTCTTTTTTACTCTCTGCTACACTGTTGGCTGACTCTGTGCCCTTGTGCTGGTATTTAATATGGATTAAAGCTACTGCATTTATTCCTTAGGAAATACCTGGACCATGAAAGCTGTTATTTTAAATTAGTTCATTACAGTATTACATGCACAACTGCATAAACATCCGTTTGGTCCTTGCTTTGATCACCTCTGATCTTTGCTGTTACTGCTACTGACTTCTACAAGCCCTTTTTTTCCCTGCACATTTTTAAATTCTAATTTAAAATTGTGAGCAGCAGGTTTTTAGTTCCCATGATAAAGGCTTGCCTAATTTTTTTAATAGTTTTGAACTTAATTCTGTTGGGGCATTTTTACGTCAGTGTTGAAAAAGCATTGATGTGCCAGTGATGTTTTGCTGTTGCTATCTATGTTTCACCTGGAAAAGCACCTTAGTCTGTCACTGAAGGGCACTGCATAAATGTAATACAGTATTATTTATTTATTTGTTATCATAGCACCACACTGAAAAGCTACATCCCATATACACCAGTAACCAATCTACCTTGGCACATTTGTCATTCCAATTTTCTTTGCATTCTTCCCTGTGTGTTTTCTTCACCTATGGCTCATTGGAATATTGCTATGGTCTTTCTCTCTAACTAGTCAGTAGCAGTTTGCATCAAATCTACTTGTTTCAGCTCTGAGTTGTTCATCTATTTACTTTTTTTTTTTTCAGTGCTTAGTGTTGTGGGCTAACCCTAGTGGGCAGTTAAGCACCACACAGCTGCCCACTCCCTCCCTCCCTCGTTCCCTTCGCCTTAGTGGGAAGGAGAAGAGGAAAGGAAAAATCAAAGTAAGAAAACTTGGGAGGTTAAGATAAAAAATCCCAACCCAGCCAAATAACAACAACAACAACAACAATGTTTAATTAGTGAAGAATAAGTAGAAGAAGAGAGAAGAAAACAAAATAAATGATAAAAAGGCAATCATTTAACCCCTCCTATGGGTAGACTGACTCCCAGCCAGCTGCTGAGGAAAAGATGGTGAAGTCTCTAAAATCCCTTCGTTTTCCATTCTGTTGCTGAGCATGGCGTTACATGGTATGGAATAGCTCTTTAGTTAGTTTGGGTTATCTGCCTGGTTGTATCCTTCCCAGTTAATTCTGCACCCCTTCAATCTATTCACTGGGGGGCAGAGTGAGAAACAGAGACGGGCTTCATGCTGCACAAGCACTGCTCAGCAAAAACTATAACATCAATGTGTTACTGGTACTGTTTCAGTCATGCAGTGAGCTTAAAACGTTCCTAAATGGCACAGACTCTGAAGGAGAAACCTTGTTTTGTGCTACATCTTCCTGTTAAGCAGTAGGAAAAGCTGCTTTAGTAATACATGGCTCAGTTAATGCTCTATGTGCTGAACTGTTACTGCTTACAAAAACATCTTATGCAGTATAATGTGATATGTAGTTTTAGATAATTTCCTCTGGCTTTTGTAACTGCTGTGCCATAGTGCCCAAAGTGTTGGGTACAAATTTCCACTGGATGTCATTCGGCAAAGCTGAGACTACTGAGTGGGAAAAGAAACTTTGAATAGTCAGGAAATAAGCTTATGACTTTAATACTTCTGTGAACCATTCAAAATCTGCTCATACTAGAAATGCATTCAATTATCCATAAAACAAATCCATAAAATAAATTAGTTTCATAATTGTATTTGCTAATTACCTGTTTAGCAAATTAAAAGGTGAGAGGGATGAATACTGTGTCTGTTTTTCAGTACTGCATGTTTATATTGTCCCTTTGTTTGCATTGATATGTATCACCTGTTTAAAAGTGCTAGATTTCCAGTTTTCCCTAGAACCTCAAGCAAAACCTGACTGTGCAATCTGTGCTACATATAAGTAAGAGTGTTTTATAATTGATATCCATAGGCCTGTCTCCTTCTGCAGTACTTTTTCCAAATGAAAGAAAATGTTCCAAATAAAAGCTGCCTGCAATTAAAAATCGTATCACACTACAATGCTTGCAGTGTCCTGGGGGCTCGTTTTCTTGTTTTCTACTACAGTCAAAGACTGACTGGATTGAAAAGAAAATGTAGATTATGGAACGAGAAAGAAGCATAAAGAAAGAGCGTTTTATCAGTAAGTGAAACGTATGAGAATGGCTGTGGAATTAACTTGGTTCTCTTGCCTTAAATGTTAAATCAGAATTTGTGCAAGTTCTCATCTATGAATGGGGAGAAATTTAACAGCTAGACAGAGATCTAAGCTGCTTAGGGTTAGTTCATCTTGTTTGGTTAAGATTTATCAGAACAACATCCCAGCCAAGAGGCAGGACCATTACAGTACTTCCACCATGCTTGTTGTTTTCCAATTCTCTGACTGAACTTCTAGACAGATAACAAAGGAGGTGGAAAGGACATGAATTTAAAAAGCAACTGTGCTTTCTGCTGATGAAACAATACAAAGTTCAAGTAGTATTCAAAATCTTATAAAATATAGTTCAGTGTGTCTATATTTTAACAATTTAGTGGAGCTACACTGTAGAAGCTGAGAGTCAGTAACTGTTCTGTTGTCATCTTGGTAGGAAGAACATATACGGGCATATATTTTCACACCACAGAGTAGGATTTGCACCCTTAATGAATTAGAGTGATTTTCTTATGCAATCTGCCCATTTTTAAACTTGAGCAGCAGAACTATGAATGCAGAGAAGAGTTTTCAGCCCTGCCACAGAGCACTTTCCTGCTGCTCTGGCAATCCGTACGAGAAGGGCTCCCTGCTACTCAGTGTTCAAAATGATCTGCCTTGAAAAAGAAATTAGCATCTAGGTTAACTTACCTCTGCTGTGATCATCCCTGCTTCAAAGCTATACTAGAATTGTTGTGTGATCATTTGTTCTATACTCATAGCACAGGTATATCCTCTCTGACTTCTGGAAGCAAATGCAATAAGGCAGAAAGGATCATCTTAGATCCTTTCTCACTGGATTACAGGATAATTTGTTTGGTCTCTGAGCATGTGATGAATTACAGGGAAGGCACATAAGTAGTTGCACTGAGAAAACCTCTGTGAGCTACTCCCTGGAATGAAAGCAGCACTCTGATTTTCATTTATATCCCCAGACCACTAGATTAACCTGACAAAAAATGACCTCTGCCTTCAGTTAAGAGGTTTTTGTGCCTGGATGGGGGATGAGTTAGAGGTTACCTGTGTGAGAACCTAGGTCAGCACCGAAGACTATTGATGCAGTACGGATTGTATAATATGCCATAAAGAATTACTGCTGTTTTGCAGGGGACAGTTGTACAGCCCTTTCTTCATGTGATTGCAGAGTTTCTGTCAGATTGGCACTTATGCTTTGAGTATTTTTATCCCTCCCATGTTCACTGAGAAAAGACTGAAAATTCAGTCAATCCAAGCTTGAGATAATGCATCAGAATACCCATATGAAACGTAATCCACTACTGAATCCTAATAGTAAAACCAAACACTTAACAATATTGAGAATACTCAGTGTCCTGGAGCTCCCCTTTAGCTAAAATTGTTAAAGATGGCTGAGCTCAGAGTAAGAAATCTGCCTCCTCTTTGAGTCCCTATTCCTGCTTTTTGTTTAAAGAGCTTTGAACCAGGGAGCCTAGAGGGGACAAATTAATTAAGATTGGTAGAGGATTTAAAACATGAAAGTGATGCAAAATAGTAATGTTAGAGGCCAAATTCTCAGGTGGTTTGAGCTAATGTATGTCAGTGACTTCAATTAAGTTATGCTAGTTTGCTTAACAGCGAAGTATTTGGCTTTAGATTTTGTTATCTGTCCAGAGACTTGCTTAAGGAGCCATTGATCCAAAGATCTGTTCAGGTCTGGATGAAGAATTCTGAATCTGTATACAAGTTTCAGTGGTTTGGCCAATCTTGTATTATTGTTGGTGTGTTTTGGAGTTTTTCTTGTCCAGGCATAATAGGGTTTGGGCTTTTGTTTGTTTGTTTGTTTTTAATTTTTAAGCAAAAAAACCCCAACAAATAATGTTGTGTTAAATCAAACCTTTGCACTTCCTTATTTATGTAGAAATGCCAAAAGAAATGGGAGAAAAAGAAGGTAAGAAGGTCCTGTTCTGTAGCTGTACAGCAGATCTTACAGCAAGGATTGGAATAGGCCAGGCAGGCTGTCCGTTGCCTCTGTTTTGATGTTATAAGGGCATTTGGCTTATCTTGCAGGTCTAGCCATTCCATACACCGTTATTAAAACAAATATTAGAAATCCTTCCTTTGCGTGTTTGTGTGTAAGGGGTTTTTCTAGCCAGATTCAGAATAATTTAGTAGCCATATCTGTTTTTTGAGTTCTCTGTTCATTTGTTCTGGCTTGCTAATTGTTGCCTGATGGTGGTTGTGGGATAACTGCTTTAGAGAGATCTTCCCTGTGCTGGAGTTCCCAGCTCCAAACTTGCTTTGGCTGCTACTTACTACTTCTGTCAAACTCTATCAGCATCCGCATTGCAGCATCAGAAGGAGCAGCTGCATGCCTAAGAGGAAGTATCTTTTTCACCTTACTAATGCCTTACTCTGCATGTTGCTTGCTGAGGGTTAGCACTGTGGTTCCAGCTGCGTGTTTGGAGGGAAGGCAGAGCTGCAGTACTTGGACAGCAGTTGCAATCTAGGTGATGTGTTAAAGGTTGGTACTTGCAAGCTTGTAATGCACTTAGCATCTTATTTTGGGGTTTCAGGTGTGTGATACTGATTTTCTAGGAGGTATTTCTGACGAGTTCATTTCTTTGCTTCTTTATTCTGCTGCACAGTTCAGAACACTGCTGGATGTAAAAGACTGAAGGGAAGAACCAAGGAAAGTTTCCTTGGTCTGTTAGGCTTCTCCTTTGCTTTCATTTATTGTCATCCTTCCTGCCAGAATGCTGTAAGAAAGCCACAATAAACTATAACTGTGGAAGAAAGTGGTCCTAGGCAATGTTTTTAGTCTGTAAAAACATGTACTTCCAGCTCAGTGTCATTTTTGTGAAAATATCTACAATCAAGAAATAATAGCACATCTCTTTTGTCAGTTAGCTGCCTCCTTCAAGATGCGAGTCCATATGTCTATCGGAAAACGGATGTACAACCTACATAAAAACAGATAAGACAGCTACATTACTAAGTGTATAAGTAAATCCCATCCCATATCCTCCACTCATAAAAAATTGCTTCTTTTTTCACTCCAAATGTTCAGAACGGCAACATGCCATTTTCTGTTGTTTTTGAAATCTCCCTTATTTTCTTGCCTAATATATTTCCCAATACTTGTTTGAGGAGAGTCAGTAGTGTACTCCTGTTCAGAAGCCATCTGTTTGTTTAGACACAGAAATACTCAACTCCGTCACTCCTTGTTATTTTGATCTCTTATATTTACAGCAAATAGATGCATATTACTTTTAACATAATTAATTCTTGCCTTGATGACCCAATGTTTACCTACAGGAAGATTTTCAAGCTCTAAGTGTGACAAACAGGAGGCACCATGTATTTTAAAAACCCAAAACCAGAAAGAAACCCAGAGGGTGACATAAAAGGAGTGACAAAAATTGCCTGTCTCAGAGATGCCAACAAGAAAGAATCTTGTTGTCAAGGCTAATGGAAACTGAATCAGAACACCAAATTAATTTAGATAGTACAGATGCGTAGAAAAGCCAGCAAAAGAAATCTCACAGATAGCGCAGGGCTAAAAGGGACCTAAAGCTGGTGGCTGAACCCTCAACTTCATCCTGGGATTGCCAGGGGGCCTCCTCACTCCCACTGCTTACTTACATGGTGGGAGTAGAGAAACTGATATAAATAAGAATTGCATTAGGTTTAGCTTTTGGGAACCAAAGCATTAAGTTTTCAGGTGAATACTGGAAGATGCAGTTTTCAAAAAAGCTGTGATTTATGAAGGGGTCTGGCATTAACAAGGGCTGATGTCAATGGGGTGTTTGTTTGGTTTTTGTTTTGGTTGTGAGTTTCTGGTTTAGGTATGGTGATTTTGTTTTTTCTTTCAAGGATGTGTCTTGTCCATATAACAAGGCTGAAGTTGGGGCTAGTGATCGTTATGGTTAGGTGATGAAGGGTCTTGCATGTATGGGTTTGAGAAAGTTATTGCTTGCTGCCTTAGGTGTGACATATATTTATTATCTTGTTTCTTAGCATTTTGGCTGTGTCCCAGAGTATTTCATCTGTGGCTGTGCCACTATCATTGTTATCTAAATTGCCCTGCTCCTGTGTAGCTCTTAGGTCATTAATATTAGCAGGATTCTGCGGTAAAATTATTTCTCCATCTAAGTTCCATAACTCCCTCCTTATATTCTTAGTAAATAAGAGCGATAACTTTATCGCAGAGCATCATCAGAAATTTACATGCCCTTATTTTATAGTCCTTTACCCTCTGTGTCAGTATTTGGTTGATTAGCAATAGATCCATTCATAAGCATGAGTTTAGAATGTAAAGCACCTTTTAGGCTGGTAATGAAACCTTGTTCCCTCTGTAGTTAGAATAATTAAGCTCTTATCCATTCAATTCTGGCGTGTCAGGGCTTCTTTATATACTCCCGACTGATGAATTTGAGAAAAGTGTCTTTCCTGCCTTTGATTATTAGTATTCTTTTTTTTTTTTTCTATTTGTAAGAAAGAAGTAACTTATGAAAATGTTGAATGAAACTGCCAGGTAGTAAAAGTAGATAATGTATCTTCTGTGCCTCCTCTCCTTCCCTTTGCATCTAGAAGGCAATGTAACTTTCCAAACTTGTGTATGACAAAGATCCAGTTACCTGCCCCTACTATCTTATCAGCTTATGCAGATACACCCGCTGACATGGCCAAATTTCATATACTCTGTCACCGCCTGATGGCATCGTAGCTGTGTCAGGTTGTTGTTGTCACTGTTAGTGCACCCTGACTCGGAGGCTTTGAGTCCTGTATCCCAGTAGATGGTCAGGTGCATATTAAAGTATGAAGCTTGTTTGAAAATTCCACTAGGAAAAGTTTTTCTTTCTAAGATACTTTGCTGCAACACTTATGACTGTGCTGTATGGCCCACTGTCAGTTTTTCCAAATATTTAAAAATTTTCAGTGAATTATCTTGTAGAAATTTCATGAGATCTGAGAATGAGAGAGAAAGCAGAAATTGGGCTGGTTTAGTAATGAGGAATTGAGGCACAGTAAGACTATGGCATTCTTTTAAGCCAGGAGGAAATGTTCATTGATTTGTGGTTTGACAGTAACATCTCACAGTTTATTAATCGGGATGGCTGCGAATGGTGAATGAGAAGTGGAGTTCAGAAAGTTTTTGTGGGAAGTGGAAGAGCCAAATGAAGGTCAGGTGATAACGGTGATACCTGCAAATAAAATTAAATGTGGATTATGGAGAGTGAGAGGCAAAGATGCAAATTCAGCTAGATGGTGGACAGGCAGGTTTTAAGAAGTTATGTACTTGTCTATATTTTGAATTTATGGAACAGTTATCTGTTCTGGTAGGTTTCTATAATGTAAAGGGCTGTGGCTTTTTTTTTTGGTAAAGCATAAAATGAATTCCTGCTTTGAAACATGTTTTACTACAAATTTAAGTGACACAATGTCTTTAAGTCTAAACTTTGCAATCATGCAGTGACAATATTGCTAATCCTTCAGTTCCTGATTGTGAGCAGGCTGTAGAAAGGAGAAAACGTGGTTTCATCTGTAGTGAAATTTGTGGCCCGTGTGATCTTAGACTGTTTCTGGAGAAATGGAGATGTTCCAAAGCTGGTAATTCAAAAAAGTGTGAATAGGAAATCTCTAAAAATGTGAACTCTTATTAATAAACAGGTAACGATACTGAAATGTCAAATGAGCAGCATTAGATATTTATGCAGCTTTATAATATTTTGACATTCCATAAATATTTCTAGATAAGTATCTTTAAATAGAAAAGAGACTTCTTTTACCAGAGGGATAGCTAAACAGTTGCAATTCATGGTCTGGATTAGAAAATTTTGATTGTTTCCTATGCTTTTTCTAGAACAGAAAACTTTCGGTAATGCCAGTGGTTGAGTGTTGATTGTTGTCTTGGATCGCCCATCTGTGCCAGTGTTTTCTGATCATCCTCATTTTCATGAGGTGCTGTTCTACATGAGCTTTCTCTCAGGAGTGGGATTTAACATTTTTGCATTTTTAAAATAGAAAGTCAGTGATGAGCTCTACATTCATAAGATGTTGTTCTGTCAAAGAGCTCTCTGCTCCTGGAGCCATCAGCATGTGTGGCTCTCTTGCAGAAAGTAAACAAGCAGCTGCTGACAGCAAGCAGCAGCAGGGTAGCAACAGGGGGCTTAATTATGCCCAAACTGCACAGTATTTAGGTGCACCTGGCACCCTTAGGTAGGTTAAGGTGTTTATTACAAAGATGTCTGCTTTAGCAGACCCTCAGAGAAGGTATTTTATCAGGATAAATGCTAATTCTCAGAGTCTGATGAGATCTGAATTTTGAAGTGTACTCTGTAGGTGTCAGGTGACACTCCTAGAAATAAAGTTTCAGTGTGTCAGGTCTGTTAAGTAAAAAGCAAGGCACAAGGCGTATTATGGAGCAGCCTCATTACCTGCAGGAGTTATATTCGCCTATGAGGCACGGTGTATTGTTCATGTGCAGCTTGGCTGAGGCAGAGATTGAATATACAGCACAAGCAGGTGAAAGTGAGAAAGAAAAATCATCAGTTTGGTACATATCACATTCCCAGAGAGTCAGGGTGAGCTCCCCCCTCTTCTGCTGCTTTGGAGCAGTGTGTCTTCTTCTGGAGCACTTATCTCTGGCATCTGACATGTAACCCCTCTTTACGGGGTTACAGAACTGAACAGGAGTTTTTTGCCTGGTGACTTCTGCTCTGTCTTATAGGAAGCAGTCGTGCCCTTGTTTGCCTTTTGTGCCCTGAACAGTTTCAGTGCTCAGACTAAGCAGATCTTTTGTCCTACTGCTGGTGCTGTCGTTTACTGATCTAAAACCTCTGAGTCAATGGAATGACTGAATTCTGTGGCTTTTAGCAATTCTGTCAGGAAGCTGAACAGTTGAGGAATAAGTGTTACTGGATTTTCAGTCTTCTATCAGTTTTGGATTAAACAAGAAAGATGCAGTGATTTTTCAAGTGCATGTGCACAGACTCATGTGTGTATTCAAGTTTATTTCCTGGCCCATGAAAGAATAAACAAAAGTATACTTGTAAAAACCAAACCTTAAATCTATTTTCCATCATACTTCAGATTGTCTCAATAAAATCTGAGCATTTTGGGAAGATAGAATTTAATTCAGAGTTTAATTAGTCTCATTCAAAATTCATTTATCAATTGCCTTCCATTTGATTAGAAAAACCTTGGCTAACTGTACAGAATGCAGCATAGATGTTAAACTGGAAACCATGGGCTGGGTGACTGGCAAGTATTGTAGAGTTAATTTTATTTCCTTTATTTGAGTGCAGTCTTACCATATCTAAGAAGGATTTCTAAAGTGTGAGTCTTCATTGAGAAAACTACCACTATTCACAATTATTTTTAGCATTTTTTGAGTATTCCTCTAAAGGTGAATGCAGTTTGGATTTTCACTTATTAACAGCAAGAATTTCCCCCAAGCCTGATATGTTTTCTGCTTACTCAGCACATTTACATGGCTGACTTTGAGACTATGCTGTATTAAAATTCTGATTTATATTTTCTATGGCATAAGATATAACATTTTAAAGAGGGTATTAAACTTCAAAGTAAACTTCTTAGTGTGTCCTTATCTTCCAAATCCTTGAGACGAAAACAGTGTGGGGAAAAACAACGAATTTAAGTTTCCCTAACTTTCTTATTTTGAGGAAGTGATAACATTTAGGAGCTTTCATAGCAGCAGACAAACCTGAATAAAATCGATGGAAAATAAAATATGTGACTTACCAATAAGGTGTGAGGAAATGTATGTACAGGTATATAAAAAGCATATTTTCACAGCAATAAGAAGAAAGAAATCTCATATTAACTGCAGGCTTCTTAGTTTCTTCTGTATGCTTAAAGTAAAACCCTCTCAGTTTTGAGCTGTTAACAGTTGATCCAGTGTTCTCTAATATTCTATTAGCATTTCTCTGGAGACTTTAGTGCTCAGAAAAGATGACTATGGCAGAATTCTAACACAGTAAAATATCAAGATCAGAAGGCAAGAGCTTTGCATCTTCAAAATAATCCAGAAATTTTGAAGTGAGCAATGAAAAACTTCAGGCTGTTATTAAGATATTCCTCCATGTCTTTATTTGACATACGCAATTCCTGTCACCGTCATGGCTTCATTTATCATACTAATGGAAAGAGATCTTGTTCTACATCACACTCTTAAATTCTGAGTTTGTTGCTGGAACAACACCTGAGGCTTTAGGGACTTACATGAGCTTTTATTGTGTCAGATGCTTTTATTTTTCTCTTTTTTAGCCTAGAAAAGCTGGCTTACTTTCCATAGCATAAGCTCAAAGTATCTTAATAGTGTATTGTTAAGTTACATTATCTACAATGATTTTTTTTACCTTTAATTTCAAACTAAAAGGTATAAATCTTGGTTCAATAGTCCTTGTAGTTATGTTCTTCCTTGCATAATTTTGACACACTATCTGATTGTACTACATTTTAAATGGAGCTTGAAACATGTCTAATTTAGGAAATATTTACATATAATCAAAGAAACATGACAGGGAAATCTATTTAGTAGCAATGCAATCAGCACTGTAATTGATACTGGAAATCTTTCTAGGAGGACACAGTTAGTTTAGCAAAACAGTTATAGCTTCATATATTGCACACAGAGGAAACCAGCAAATTGCACTGCTTATTTATTTACCACCATCATTATAAGTAATATAATGTATTTAAGTGATGTTTTTACCTATTTAGCAAATTTGCTTTGTCATGACTTAGTAGAACAAAGCACATTTTGTGCATGACATTTTTTTCAGGGTTTGTATCTGGGGTGAGGAGCCAAAAAACCCCCAAAACCTGAAAACCCAGAATTGTCTGAATGCTTGGTTTGATTATACAGTTGTGTATACACAAGGAGAATTCACATACAGGAGAAGCAACACTTAGAAGCAAATGCAGCTGAGTATGATTTCACATATTAAGATATAGTGGGTCTTACCAGTGCTTCTAATGTTACTAATTTTTAGAATATGTAGTCTAAGCCTTTTCCTTACCAAATTTCAAGAAATCACTCCAGTTTCTTACTACAACCCATGATATCCTATAATGCTTTCAAACAACTGTGGTAATTTGATGGGGAAAAATAGATCTGGATTTGCACTCTGTGTGCTGTTGGCAGCTTTGAGTTAGCTGTGGTTGAGGGGCACAGGTTTGCTGCCAAGTGAGCAGGCTGATCAGAAGGATCACAGTGGTTCACAAGGATCACAAGGTTTAGTATGGTTGTTTCTGGCATTCTCCTACTGAAGGAACTTCTTCCTTCTCTTTCCACCTTTCTCAAAGACATTCAGCAACAACAGCATGGTACACTCTTGCCAATGGTAGTTACTTAGGCTGGACTCAGGATTGGTGATTAGAGACCCCCAGGGTTTGTGAGAGCAAGATTGTCTTCATTGAAAGGCAAAGACTCAGTTTAGGCAGAACTCACTTTCTGTCTGTCAACAGGATTGTATGACTGTAGCTTTTTACCCACGCTTTTCCCTTAATTCCTGTGTTTAATTCATACTTGGTTTTATGGCAAGTATAATTTTCTTTCACTTTCTGTAGTTTCATTGATATACAAATATTGAAGAAGCTAATTTGCTTGTAGGCAATGTTTTATTAAATACGTTTATGTCATTCATGTATCTGGCAATGCGCTGATTCTTGGATAACAGCCACATTTTTACAATGCAGTAGCCTAGCACTAGCTGTTAGGATGTGGGTATCGGTGCCTAGGAGATGAGGATTGCCACTTTGTGAAATGAGCTGTGAAAGTAACAGACGCATCTTTAGGCTTGAGAGGTGGATGCAGTTTGCTTCCATTTGATTTTTTAAATATCTTGGTTCTTAAGCACACAATTATCTATTGTCTAGCAAAGCAACAGGTTATAAATCAAAATCTTCTGGCTCCTGTGTTCAGCAAGAATTAATAACTTTTTTTTTCTATTTTAAATATTAACACATATAACATTGCTTGAGCCAACAGCAAAAAGTTCCTTTCATGTAACTGACAGCCTAAGTAGCTGTCACACAAAAGAAAGAATTAAATCTTTCCTTTAATTTTAATTGCTATGGTTATGTGAGTTTAATGTAAAGTTACTAATTTGTTGGAGGTGAAGACAGTCAGTGTTAGATTTAAGATGCTATGAATCTTAATATTGGTCTGAACAGGAAACATAATATGTAATACTGTGTCAGTGAGACATTGAGCAAAACACAAAATGATGGTGAAGAAATAATGGGGTTCTTAACTGCTACAAAACTGGGATTCTGCTTGTCTAGGAACGTGTCAGGAGCTGATGAGTCAACATAGGAGAGACTTGTTCAGCAGCAGTTAATGAGCTCTCTGTGACAGGGGTTATGGTGGCTGAATCTGACAACCTGACAGTTGTAATCTAGACTACTTTAAGAAATTGTAATATATTTCTACAGAAACTGCTCTAAAATTTTAAAATTATTTATGCTTCTCATAGTATTCAATATTCTGGGAAAAAAAATCTCTAATAATTTCAATGGGATGGTTTTACACCAAATATAATTGTGTGCTGTCTTTTAGTCAGTTCATTTGTACTTTTATATAAAGGTACTAATTTTAGAACAACCAAGTCACCTTTTCAGGGACATAACACATGAACTGAATTAAATGAATCATGGGATTGGCTCAGGCATGTTGTGAAAAATCATTTTGAGTCAACTCTAACGCAACACAAACAAGAATAATTTGCATGAGGAAAATGTGTTTGTTAGCCCATGCCTTAGTAAGGGTTATTTGCATGTTTTAAACAAGAACTAGACCATAATTCACAACAGGACTTCCTTGTGAAAGGCAGGTAACTTGAGCAGGTAAGGGCACTTATTCCTGTATAGTTCTTTCCTATATCAATTTAGCTATTTTAGGAGACAAGAAGTTGATACAAAGCAGGAAATTCAACGGCAATACTATTCCCTGCCTGCCAATGAAGGCCTAGGTTAGTAATTAAATTGTTAGTAGCATTATTACATGTCAATCTGCATCACTGCAGCCATCCTTCTGATGCATGCTGTTCGTGAAAGGGAGTCCTTTTTTGATACCACTGCCATTTAAAATTTCCAGAACAGAAGCTGTTATTAACTTCTATTTTTTGGGTCTTAACTGTATAAAATCATCTGGTTTGATTTGTAAAGCTTGGATTTCCTTAACTAAATGTATTTGGATCAGAAGAGTCTTTTTATTGCAGAACGTGGTAATAGGGCAATATAAATTTTAATTTACTGGACACATAGACAAGAACTGTAGTAGTTTCAGAAAGATTGAGAGATATCCTTCTTTTTACCCATCTTAGAAATTTACTTCTTTTGGTTCACAGAAGCTGGAATTTTAATTCTTTGATCCAATTTGCATTGTGGTTACTATTATAAACGTGAATATTTTCATGGGAATGAAAAATTACAACAATGTTTCCAGCATCCTAAAAACCTGTGTGATCTGTGTGCCCAGCTCCCATGACTTTGTTGATTGGTTTATTTATTTTGGCAGTAGACACATTACAGACAAGTTTTCTTCATAGGTAGAGGCTAATCTCACTCCCAGTGGAATGTGTATTGCGTTTTATACAGAGAATGAAGTCAGAATTCAAGTTGCACCTTTGTGCTCAGTAACACTTGGTCTGTAGCTTTTGGGCTTATTTCAGTATCTCAATTGGAATGATGATGCATTCAGCCAGGATGTCAAAGTTAAGAAAGAAGAAATTTTCCTTTTTATTGTGCAGATCTCATATAGATGAATTACTGAGGGGTCACAGCTTTTCATTACACATAATCACTTTTATTAAATCACAGGTATCATTGTTTCTTCCTTCATACATATTGAAAGCCAGACTGGAAGAAATCCAGGCAGCTTCATTTTTGCCTGAAGTGGCAGAAGACGTGGGAAATTGCATCTTTTAAACTGTATTTCAAACCATTATTGTTTAAGGTTCCAAAGAAAAGTAAAAGAGGGTAAAGACAGCTAAAATTATTTTAAGAATCTAAGAGAGAACTGTGCAGAGATCTTTAAGGACATTTCCTAACACCATATTTCAGCATCATAAAACTATTTAAGAAATAGTTGTTAAGCAGCATCCTGGATATATTATCTTCTCCTGCACCAGAATAGTCAGTTGATGTGTCTGTCAGTTCCCTCTGGAACACAATATTGCATCTGTTCTACAAACTTTTTCTTTGTGGTATCACTTAGGAGAAAATAAATACATTGAACTCTTAAAAATAAATATCTTCCCTTTGGAGTTGTTTCGAAGTGGGTAGAGGGGGATTCCTTGTACCTATTCATTTCCTTTCCATTTCACTTACCTCACATGCACAATTTGTTCAAGTTTATTCATGCTTTCTTTGGAAATACATTCTTTTTTGTTGTTGAGCTACCTGGAGAAATGTATTTCCATTGACTTCCCTGACTGAAATCATACTTACTGGATTTCATTGAAGAGTTTTAGTTAATACATATACATAGCAGAAATGAGAGATGGAGAACTTCCTTAAAATGCCTCAGAAAACAATCATGCAGAAGAGAGTAGCATTATCAAAGTCCCAGACTTCTACTTTTCTCATAAAAAGCTCTTCCGTTAGCTTGTAATGGATTGTGAAGCACGAGGAACCAAACACAAAGATTCTAGTACCAGAGAGTCAATACGAGTGTTTTATGAATCCAGGTGGATAAGAAACAAGAATTGATCTAATTCTATAAATTCCCTTTTTGACTATGTTACATGCTATAACTCAAACTTCTCTTTATTTTGTTTGAACTCAACATGGGATAAAATCCATAAAATGAAATGCAACAGTAAATAAAGAATGTCAGTGCTTGGGAGAAACATCAAAACTGTCAGTACCTGTGGAAGAGTTACTTTGGGAAAACACTGTTTATCTTTGTGTCTCTTTTATCTTTGTGCCTCTTACTGTCAATTCCGAGCCTGAGGAAGCTCGGCAAACTTCAGAGTTAGTCTGTGCCTTCAATGTAATGTACATTATTTCCTACTCACACACTGTCGGTGTTTCAGCAATAGCTCCCTACCTGCACAAAAGGGGATTTCACTAGTATATTACTGCAAAACTATGTAGCAACAGGGAGTAACATGTGTAGCTTCAGCAGCAAGTGTTCTTTATGATGTTTTTAGTACTTGATGTCATGAAAAATTATGCTAGTAGTGTGTATGCAAGAATTGTACTTTATATTTTTTGAAAGTGAACAACAAAGTATTGTTTATTCACTGAGCTTCTGCAGTTCCTGTGCATGTCAAAAATACAGCCTGATGTTTTGAAAGCATCAAGGAAAGAAAGGCATGAGGGCTGGTGTTGTCCAGCCTGTGCAAAGTGGTTTCTCTTCACATATTTCAACTGAATTGTGCCAGGTTTATTGGCTAAAAATAAAAGCCAAAACTGAAATAGAAAGATGGGTCAACAACCGAGAGGTGTAGGTTAAGTTCTGAAGTCACTTCACATGGTCTGAATGACCTTCAAGAAATCACAGTCAGAGTTTTGAGTTATTTAATCTAAACATGCCTATAAATAGTTACAGTGAGTGTGAAACTGCCAGAGACCTGGAAAAATTAGAAACGTGTGGAATAACTTACTGGAATCCTACTGGTGACAAGTTTGTTTACTTTTGTTATTGCAATGAAAGAACTACTTCTACAGCTATAAAGTACCCTTTTTGTTTGCTTGGACACTAAGGTATGTGCTGTAACTTCAAATTTGGATTTAAAAAGTGAATTTTGGCCAGGTCAGGCATGGGTGAAAACTGAGTAGTATTCAGGTCAGTAAGAAAACCCAATGAAGAGTTTATAGTTCACTGTCAAAAGCAAGTAATACATGAAAGAATGTATTTGAGTCAAACCTACATTGATTGTGCTCACTTAGGAAGTCAGTGCTTCTAGTTCTGGATTGAGTTTTGTTAAATGGCTTCATTAGATCAGATGAATTCTGACCAGAACCATTTTGCTGGTTTAGCTGAACTGTAAGTTCTTACGGTATGTGTTATTTCTGCATGGGTTTTTTTTAACATCTCCAATGTCCTGTATGAATGCTTTTAGTAATTCAGTTGTCTTAACGTTCATGTTATAGAACAGTATGGCTGTATGATCATTGCAACGTTGATCCTGGTAAACCTGACATGTGCCCAGATGTCTTATTACTAGAGCTCCTTGCCCCATTGCACACTCCTGAATGAAGCAGAGCTATGCATGACCTTGCAAATCCCTTAAAGGCAAGGACATCTCATGCACACTGAGGTTACTGTTCCCTTGAAAAAACAAAACTATTTCCTTCTGTTCATCTACAACTAATGGTGTCTGAATTGTAATCTGTTCGTAATTAACAGGCTTCAGCTTCTTCACCTTGACAGTGGATACCACCTTTTTGTCATTTTTTTTCCAGAATGTATACTGGGCATTACAGATGTAACTTTATTTTAGAGATGCCGAGTACCAGACGTGCAATGGGGTACTCATTACACAGGGGAACATGTGCACCAACATGACGGCTTCACAGACACATTTCTCCTGCTGTTCTTAACAGATAGGTAGAGGCAAGAGCCAGTTATGACTGTGCTTTCTGTTAATTACGTGCATTTTTCTTCCTTTATCTCACAAGGGACAGAAGTTATTTGCATATTCCTTTATATGAAATCTTCATCTTACATTTGTTAGTGTAATTGAGGTGTCATTTATCCAAGGTAGTATCGCTGCTGCTCAGTGACTATTAGGGGCATATATTTCTTTTTGCGGGATGGTATACAGCCGAAAACACTGATACTTTTGCAATATAAAAGAGAAGCCCTCTCTTTGATGAGAATTTGTCAAGATGCTGCAATTACTAATGTACACAGGGATGAGTAGAGTGAACCCTTCCCAGAGACAGGGATTTGATTGGCAGCATAGTCAGGTTTCAGTCAGGAACAGGCTCCATTGCACCAGAAACAAATTTCCTTGCTTGTATAAATTCCTCCTGCTTTATCCACAAAGATGATGGTAAAACAGGCACTGGGAATAAAGTTTCCTTTTCACAATACAGATTGCAGGGAGAGTTTCTGGTTTTCTTTAGCATTTGCATGACATCATTAGCAGGTTTGCTGATGGTTCTGTGTTTATTTCTTCGAGCCAGTCCACAAAAGACTGAAAGTACAAAGCTAATTAGTAAAATCAACAGGGATTTTGGTGTCATTGCAATGGTATACTATAGTTTTAAGCGGGAGAGGAAAAATTTTTGAGCTCCCCCCGCAAACCCAAATGCTCTTATTTCTTTGCATTTATCATGAAATCTCCCTTTCAGGGTAGCAGACACAGGGAAGATAGCTGCCTAATGTATTACACACAGATGTAACAGCCATGCAAGTTCTTTTTCATGAAGCTGTATATATTAAACAAAAAAATCTATTTATGATTTATTACAAATGTCTCCATTTGAGCTGCCTTTCTCTTGTTTACTGCACAGTATGAATTAGTTCTGAGTTTATGAAAATGTATGAGAGGCCAGAGACATGCAAGCTGAAACGCTAGCAAAAGAGAGTACTGTAAATACTGAACTCTTGACTCAGACCAGTGAGGTAGGGTATCCCTTCTGCACATACTGTACCCTTCAGACTCTGTTTTGGAACAAATCATCTCTCCAGCTATGCAATGAATGGGATTCTATTATTATGCACTTAAACTAATTTGTAGCTGATCAGTGGGTAACATTGTCCCACTCTGGAGTATTCACAATAGAAATGTGGCCTGTGATCTTAATGAAATAGATTGTCCATTGTAAATTTTGTTTTAGGTAGTAGATTGCTCCCATATTGGAAGCTAATTTACTACTGCTGACATTGTATAAATCCAGCGCAGGTTAGTTGCACATGGTAGCCAAAGTTACTGTCTTATGGGGTTCCTGTTAAAATAGCTCTTGTAGTCTTGGTCCAGTATAAACAACCTCTTCTAAAGCAGTAACAGATACCAGGTATAAAAGCTGGCAAGAAAGAAATAAATGCCTTTTTTTCTCAGAGTTAGGCCTGTGGGGTCCTTCTTTTTTCTGTAGCAGTTTTTCCAGCAGCCTTTATAGCAGCATCTCTGAGTCATTGGATCCCTGCTGTCAGAATAGGCATGAGTATTAGTTGTACTAAATGTTTCCAACAAAACATAAAAATAAACTTAATCTAGCTTCTTTTCTCTTTCATTTGTTGGTTTCTCCAGTTCAAGTACAGTTAATGTTCTCTTATATTTATGATAAAACATCAGAACTCAGCAGATCGAATTCCATATCGGAGGCCATCGTAGAAGCCACAGAATGGTTTTACATCAAGCCTGGAAATGTATTTCTATAATCAGGCCCCTTTGGTTCAAATTTAGGATGAAGTTTTGCACAAAGCTTCCATGAACCTAAGTAGCCAGACTTGAGAGACATCCAGTGAGAGCTATGAAAACAGAGCTGGATGCTCAAAAGTCCTTAGTGCACACAGATTTAAAGTATCTCATTTAAAATGGAGGGATTAGGTCAGACATGGAGTATCTGTAGGAAATACAATGGTCTTTAGCTTGCAGAAGGGTAAAGTGATTTCCACCTTCTTTTTTCTCTCTTTATTTTTTTTTTCCCCTCCTTTGCTTTCTGTGTGTCCATAGTGTTTTCTGAGTTTCTCAATTTGATTTTGATGGAGAAGATGCTTTGGAATTCTGAAAGTAAACTCTTGTAGCACTTGCTGAGTTGCCTGGCAGCCTGCATAAGTGTTTTTTAGGGTACTGAAGATTGCCCCAGAGATTTTCTAAATATATCAGCTTGTCTTACACCAATGCAGTTCCATTACTGTCAGTGTGACTATGTAATAGTTGATACAGGCTGGAATGGAGCCAGCCTGGCTTTAGTTTTCTTCCACCTTTTTGTGAAGTGTAATGCTATTAACCACAGGACTTTTGCTGTAATCCTCTGTGGCTGCTTAAAACAAATTTAATTATGCTTATTTATCATATACAGGAAACAAATGTATATTTATGTTAAAAATGCTCAGCAAGATCATGTAGAAATAGTATCACTGTGAGAGAAATGTGGGAAATTGTCATTTACCCAAATCTGGAAAGAGATCCAACTCCATGCAGATCACAGTGACTAAAAATGCAGCCAGCAGCAAGCCACTGATTATAACATCCTTCTGAAATCCACAGCTGATTGCAGCATGGTTTTTAAATGTAGGTGGTGATTGGGACCAATACAGACTTTTATTACATTTGCTGTAAACCAGAAAATTAAACCATTCTGATTTTGTCAGGTTGACCACAAAACAACTTACTTTATGCTTATAATATAGCATAAATGTAATTTGCTTCTCTGTTGAGTTCCTGCATTTGCACAGGAGGATGATTGGTTTAAGGCTATGTTGTATTTTGATATATTTCCATGTGTTAGCAAGGAAAAAGGTGAGAAGGTAATCTTAACTGTACCTTACAAAGCTCAAACTCTTCCTAACATGCAGTGTCTATGGACCGTAATGACTGTCTTTACAGTTTAATCTGATTGCTTATTAACAAAAGTGAATACTGCAAATTAGGCAAGACAGGCAAATTGAGTCCAGGCTCCCTGGATCTGGTGTTTGTGACAGACCTTCTTTAAGTCGGAGGTTGGACTAGAGATCTCCAGAGATCCTTTCCAGTACCGATGATTCAATGATTCTTCACTCTGTAAGGGTGATGCTTGTCTGGACTTCTTCCTTAAATGAAGTATTTCCCTGCATTGATGGAAATCTACTGAAAGAAAATTTTCAGTTACCTTCTGTGTATGAGTAGAATGCTCTTTTAGTTAAAGAATCTATTACTACAGTGGAAAGCTTAAAGTCCTTTACCCCCATTGAGTGGTATATTCAGAATCCAGTGTAATTCAGGCATAAAGCTGGGCTGGAGTTTATTTAAATTCCCTTTGGATAGAAGAACTTATTTTTTCCCCATAAAGAGTTGCAAAGTAAGATAAGGGTTTTTTTGAAAATGTATTTACTTTTTACTCTCCTAAGCTTATTAATCAAAGAAAGAATAACTGTCAGTCTGGCAAATGGAATTATCCATAAATGACATATCTGACAAATGTATGAACATTTTCACAATAGGCTAATAATAGTAAGGTATTAGCACTCAGCCAAAGGCAGTGACCTGTGCTCTTTTTTGGCTACAGACTGCATTTAAAGATGGATTGTCTTCTGTGTATTTTTATCAGATAATAATTAAACATACAATTTTCAACTTTTAAGTTTTAAACTTTCAAGTTTTAATGTCTTTTACACTGACACTAATGATTCAGAAAATACTATAAATAAAAAATATTTAGTGTATTCTTAAAATACTATTTCTGGTTTCAGAAGCTTTGACCTTTGGTAGCTAGAGCAGATGCTCTTTTTCCTACATTACCTCCTTTTTTATTAGATCTCATGCTATGTGCTCAAAGTCATGCTCTTTCTAGATCTAACAACCTATGAATTTCTGAAGTGTTGGAACCTGCTTTTATAACATGTATATGCTTTATAAGGTGGAAGGTGAAAAAGTAGCAGTAAGGTAGATGTACAAACATGTACCTTTTTGAGTGATTCTTACAAACGTACAGAATTGAGAGGAATCTGAGCAACAGTTAGCAGTATAACAGAGGATGGTTAAATTGTCCACACAGATTTATTTTTGGTTCAGATAGAAACTTCTGTTCATCATATGTTGCCTCCAGCTTTTTGAAAGAACTGTTACTAAGTTCATAAAGCTAAGCCTCTTACTGCATGCTGTTCAGAGACTGTAAATATGGACAGGATTTTTCATGTAAAATGCAGATGTGGGAAGATGTGGGAAAGGACTTTGGATAAACTAATTCAGTCCTCATCAGATCTTAGAATTTTTTCTTACATTTCACTCTACGCAACTAAAACTTTGTCTCTTCTTTTGTCTGTGTTAGCATCCACGTTGGATTTCTTTTGAGTTACTGTGGGGTGCAAAGAAATTTATTGAGGAAAAGCGAATGAAATGTAAAACTTATTTGCTTGCCAAACAGAAAAAGCAAGTCAAAGAGAAACTTTGAGAGAAGACCTACCAGTTTTCATACATCAGAATGAGCGAACAGGATGTCCTAACAACAGGACTATGATCTTGCACCTAACTGCTGATCATATAAATACAGTTAATTGAAAAGCAAACTGAAGTTTCCAGACCAGACAACTGACATAATCTGTGAAAAAAACACTTGGTCCTTTTAACAATATTCATTGCCTGATTGCAGTCATCCTTCCCTTCTCAATGTTCCTATTAAAAATGCTCTTGTATACCGTGAAATTTACTGAGAGGAAGGACTGCAGTAGTTCCTAGTATTACAAAGGTAAAAGTCAAAAATACCATGCCAGCTACTCTTTTCAAGACAGAAAAATCAGCCATTAATCATCTTTAAGGTAAATTCTCACTTTAAATATAGCATACATGTTAATTTAAGCACCAAAGTATAAAGGCTGTGTTGCTAAGTAAAAAAGAATTTAAGCTGCTCTTTACGGTGCAAATAGATCTACTGCATCAGGGAATTTATTTTGTATGAGTCAGCTGATAAGAAAAAAAACCTTCTACCCACCCCCAAGTTTAATGGGGCAAGCTGCAAGTTAAGAAGTTACTGACTCCCGATCACTTAAATTACACTGAATTGAAGATGATACTACTGGGCATCACTTTTTGGAATCCTTATTTGAGCTTCTCTGTACTGTTGCAGGTTTCCTTGCTTTAAATATTAATCTATACTTCATTTTATTTTCCTATGTATATATCTATTTTCATTTCAAATTTTGCTATGTAGATTTCTTTCAGCTTTAGGAGTTCGTATTTAATGAAAGGTTTATTGTACTACCAGCTCATTATGTTCTGATTTTATCATACAGTGAAGTGATGACTAAAGCGAAGGAAGGCTGGTAAATCAAATATAAACTTCAGTTGGTTATTACATCTACAGAAATTTCTTATACAGTGCCTGAAGACCATATTAATAAAATGGTATGCAACATAGATAAAAGGGTGCAATGTGCAGCATAATGGTACTGACTGAGATTTAAATGTAATCAAGATCACCAGCTACTTCAGTGTCACATCAAATGATCAGGCTGGTTTAGATTTTAATGGTTGCTAAATTTGATGGGCACAGATAGTGCTTTGTGACGTAGAAATGACATGGAGATTTTCTACATACATGTAAAACAAGGTGCAGGTAAAAAAAATAAGCAAATGTAACTGGAAAGTACTTCCAATTTTTAAAATCATATTTTACTGGCATACATTTGACTTCTGATGGATGCTGTTTCTGGTGGCTGAACATCATGTTTTTGTTAGTTTTAAAAATAACTGAACGTTCCTGTGTAGTGAAATTTTTCTAGGTCTGGAATAGAGAACAGGAAAAAAAATCTAGGCATAACAGTGAAGGTAAATAATGCATTTAGATATGTAGATAAATGAGACTGTATTGTCATAAATACACACATTACAGTTTGAAATAGTTTTATATTTACAAACCTTGTTTTAAGTTTAGGAGAAAACCAGCTTTATAGGTTCCCCCTTTTTTTCTTTAGGACAACAATGGAGTAGTTGGACTGACCAGTCACACACACACACACACAGAGTTGTCCAAATGAGAAGTGTACCATATTTAAAACATGTATTTTTTTCTAGCTATAAATACCTAGGAAAGTTCAAAAGGCAATTTCATTTAAAATTGCAAGGAGAAAGAAATGGACAACAAACAAATGGATCAAGAAGAGATTACTGTAAAAAGATGGACTGCTAAAGGTGAATCATTGGCAAAATTGTATTGGTTTTTCCTCTGTCAGAACTTGCTGCCTCTGATGCCTGGCAACAAGCAACATAAAACGTTAAAGCAAAGTATTTATAAGTTGGATGACTTAAGGTACAAATCACACCTATTTGAGAGCCCTATTTTCTTTACTGAGTAATTTTTAACTCCTAAACACTTCCATCTTTTGCTTGTTTATAATGGGAGACCATTTTGCGTTCCCTTTTATTAGGCAGTTGTTACATGGATTATTGTTTTCACCACCTGTTTCAATGTGAGAATGATTTACAATGGACAGATTTTCTCCTAACACTATTGTTAAGAATATAAGCCTTCAGGTAAGATTCCAGGACTACTTATAAAATAGAAAATAAGAATCAGTCCCAGACAATCATATTGCAACAGTGAGCTGCTTTCCCTCTGGTATAATTCACTGAGTGAGATGGTGTATTACAACTAGATGATAGTAAGTACCAATAAGCATCTTAATTCACTTGGATTAGGTAATTTAACTAAACAAAGCACATAGCTCACAAAAACAGGCTACCAGCATGAGTTTACTTTATTAACCTAGTTGAGTATGCATTAGTACATTGATGTTTTAATCTTTGTACTTCTGGTTGACTTTTCTGATCCTGTAAGTCAGCTCACAGGGTCTTCTCCATGACAATGAAGTGAAGAAAAATCTGGGTCTGATACTAGATCTCAGAATCATTATGATCCACCAGTGTGATACAACATAAAGGAAATGCCAGGTCATGTCTCACTGTAGATTTCTAGTGTTTGAGAAATGTTACATCCTTCATATAGGGCAAAACTGTGTCCTTATCTGGTATAGTCACTCATTTCCAAACTAGAATAATTGAAACCAGTAGGGATGTGGAGCAGTGGGATGATCAGAGGAATAAAATTTGATCTACAAGGAAAAACTAGAAAAGCATAGCTTTTTTACCATGACAAAATCAACCTAAGAGGGTATCTTGCTACTTGTGTGCAGTAGCGTGGCTACTTCAGCAGAAGAAAGCAGCCACTGAATTTGAAAGACAGCACTGGTGCAAGAACACCTGGATACAAATCAGTCATCAAGACACTTAGACAGGAAGTAACTAGATACTATTTGTTCTCTAAATGTTTCTAATCACATACATTCCTCCAATGACTCAGACCTTATCAGTCAAATTTTAATTCTGAAGCTTGCAGGTATTCTCCAGTTATGGAGTTGAGATGTGTTTCCCTGTAATGTAATGCTTCCTGGTTTTCTATTTCCTTTCCTTTGAGAGAATAAATATCTATTTTGATTGATGTGCGAGACAGTTGTGCCACTTGGTCACAATTTCATTTTATGTTGATGGGGAATGCTTTAGAGACATACTTTTCCCTTTACCATTTCAAAGGATGAAGAAAATTTCTTCATCAGATGATTTAGTTGCATGGCCCAAACATTTTGCTTCTGTCAGTCTTCCAAGGAGGCAGTGCTGAAATAGGGCTGACAGAAGACCTTGAAAGTGCAGAAGCCAGGCAAAAGATCATTTTGGCATTTTTCTTTCCTACCACTGATAATGAAGTATGAGTGATAAATCCCTGTGTCTACTCCTCTCTCTCTGACACTCTAAAACCAGTTGCTCAGAATATGTTGGTTAAGAAAATGTGACTATTTTAAAGGATATCCAGGGATTTTGTATCTGCCCGAGGAGCTTGTTGCACCAAAACAAGCCCTTTTAAAGTTCAGGAATCGGAGTTTGATTATAGGAATCAAAGATTGATTATAACCCTCTTAGCAGCATCTCAAACCGTAGGGAAGAGCTCCGAGAGTTCTGCAGCTTTTAGCTGGTGGTTCCCACTCTGTGGTTTTACACTGAAGTGCTTGAAACCTCCTAGTGCGATGCTGAGGATTCATTTAACAGCTGGGGGTAAACCACATGGTAGCCCCATGGCAAACAAAGCAGGGCAAAACAGTAATTGCTTTGAGTGGCAGATCAGTTGTACTGTCCTTGTGGCATAGAAAAGTGTATCAAAAAGCCAGTTGTGAACAACTCTTTCATATCCCAAGGGCTTTCCTATTGATGTTACCAGCAAGTTGAAACATAGCATGGAAAAGTTGACAGCATTACTATGTTTCTTTCAGAAAAATAATTCTACTGTATGCCTCCAACAGGGTAGAGGAAAACTGAGAGAGAATGCTCATTCAGTATATTCATGTTGAAAATAGGAGTTCATTTTTGGAGCATGTTTTTATATAAGTTCTCCTAAGTTTTATTAATAAACCAGAAAGCTCAGTAAGCTGTTGCAAATCCTGCAGAGTTTTTAGGAGGCCAGGTTGACATATCTACACTAATTGTTAAGAGATACTTCTAAATCCCTCAGGCGTTATTCCTTGAGAACAGAATGCCCTGATAAAATAATTTGTAACTTTCCCTTAAAATTCTAAGCATCAGTACATTCTGATCCCTCTGTTCTGCACGCTGAAATGGTAACCTTTATCAGAAAGAACCCAAGGTGCCAGATAGACAGATTATTTTGTACAGTATTCTGATAATGCTAAAAGCTGAACTACAAAAGCTCCAAACACCCTGTGGTGTTCAATGGTTGCTATAGCCTTCACCTTCAACTCCTACTAAGAAAGTTTGTAGTGTATTTTGCAAAAAATCAATCCCATAAAGCATGTTTAGCTAAGCTCCTTAACGTCTGTTTTACAAATTAAAATGAGTTTTAAAATGTTGCCTATAACTGTATGCGTGTCGATAGACTTCTAATGTTCATTAGCATAAAACAGCCTAAGATAGAGAGCTCCTTTGTCCATTATCTTTTGCAGGTTCATAGTCTGTGGCTTCTGAGTTCTCTCAGCTGTGACTATGCATGTAATGGAATAATTTAGTATCAACATCTTCAGAGAGAAATAACTGCTCTTAGCAGTCAATACTTGATCATTTTGTGTCTGGGCATTTCAAGGCTTTTTCCCCACCAGCTTTTGGAGAATAATTGTAGGACTGGAAAATGGCATTTATTTAATTTTCTTTTAATCTTTTACACTGAAAGCTGAAGTGAAAAAAGCTTTGTGTGATGATATTGCTGTGTTAGAACTAAGCACACAACTTAATAGATTTACTCATGGTAAGGAATAGTACACATTTCCACAGACCGTATTCATGAAAGTGTCATTTGAAAGACAGCAAAAGTGAAGCTCCAGGATTTCAAATCGATGAGAAATTCAGTGCCTTTCAAAAGATTAATTCTCTATTTCTCTAAATCCAGAGATTTGAATGGGAATTAGGGCTTACACAGTAGGGCCTAAAATATCTTTCGTTTTCAGGAGGAACTAGTCTCTGTCTTAGAAAGTTATATTCCTGCACCACAACTCTATTAGAAAAAGCATTCTTTATTATTTAAGGAGTAATTTGATATATATTCTCTTTTAAATAGTAAATGTTTCCCATGGATCCTGTGAACTTATCCTCGAGAGTTGCTATGCAATGATTCTCCATCCCTACCTTCTCTAATCTACTGTAATGCCTAGTGTTTTTTTAAAGGGATGAGCAGAAGCAGCTTCTAGCCCCAGCAGGGCAACTTCAAACTTTTACATGTTCAGATCTGGATTTAGTTTTAGCAGTCAAGGCTCATGTATAGTTTACAATTCAAATTCTGACATTTGCTTTTGTTATTGCCTTTTGTTGCCGTTGCTGTGCAGTTTATGACTTTCTCTCCTGCACTATAGGAAATAGGTAGAAGCTTTTAGGCAGCATTACATAGGCAGAGGTGGGTAGTGCTCCCTGCGCAGCAGCTATTGGTGTGGTAATTACCACACAAGTGATGAATGATTTTTAGTTTTCAGTTTTTAGCTTCAATTCTGAAAAAGGTATCAGCTCACAATTTCTTGTGTTTATGGCTGCTTGTGGGGCCCATCTCTCTTTACCATGAGATGATCCCCCTGCCCCAGCTTATCCCAGAAGTTGCCACCATGCATGTTGATCTCTCAGAAGAACTCCTATGGCTGACAGCCTTCCCTTGACATACTTGGAAATCATTGTTTATAATTTCCTTACCTTCATATCTTAGTTATACATTCTTGATTTATCAGGTCTTAGCTGCTCCACTGAGATCTTCCCACAGCCCTGTGGTTGGAATCTGATAAGAAGTTTCACAAAAGAGGCCAAGAAAGCTTGCTGCCAAGAGCTGATGTTTCCAGGCAGCCTTCAGCTGCCATAAAGAATTGTTCTTTTACCACAAGTAGCTGATCAGAGAAAGCTATGCATTTAACTGTTGGTTTATTGTGCACAGCTTCCTGAATTATAGTTACTATAGTGCTCATTTAGTCACCGTGCCAGCTAGAACTAAGCATGAGCTCACAGTGAGTGTGACTGATGCTACCTGGTTGTACTAGACTTTTCCTTACGTAGTGCTTGTTTTTTCTGCTGCTATTTTTCTGTTTAAGTGATTGATATTATTTTCAAAGCACTTGTGACATGTGGAAAAGAAAAAAGGTAATTTTTTTGTGCCAGTTGTGATTTTTATCATAGTTTTCAAAGGTTTCATGCCTTTGAGAATCTGAAAAGTGACAGGTGTCAATATTGCCCAATAGTGCGTATAGTGTCGTGCAATATGGGCTGAACTGATAGAGGAGTGAAGAGCTTCTGGTGATTTGCGATTCTGCTATAGTTCAGACAACATTTAAGGCAACTGAATTTGAAGGTTATCACTCATGTAAAACTACTTAAAATGAGAAAGAAATTGAAAAATGCCCTTTGGATTTGAATGTCTGACTTGTAGTCAGATCCATCATTATGATAAACGTGCCAGAACCAACCTTAAAACATTGTTTGACAGTATGAAAACTCTGTGGGAATCCACAGCAAAATGAAAGATGAAATCAGAACTAGAAGCACCCTACGCTAATTGTAGTCTGTAAGATATGTTTCTTGTCAGATGTTATACATGTGTAGTTAATAGTCTGAAACCTCATGAATATTAATCTAGAGACATCAAAGTAAGACTACTGTGTAAAACAGCAAGCTGATCTCTGATTTCAATAAACACAGTATACTTTTAATTTAGATAATGAGTGGCTTAGGGTTTAAACCAGTATAGATTTTGCATAGTGGTAAAAGAATTGATAGTTTTACTATCCTGATTTACTCTGATGGAAATGCTGCAGCACCCTGTTCTTTCTCCTTAACTCTAAAGCTTCTAATCTCTTTATAACATCTATTTCATAATGGATCACAGATGCTTTTAAGCTGGAGTTTTAGGGTGCCACTATCGGATTCATCACTCCAGGAAGTTTTGCTTAATTCAGTGTATATTTTACTTAAGGAGGTCTGCTTTAAACTTGTGTTTAAACCATGTTAGAAAACAGGGCTTGCATGCTTTAAAGTTATGTGTTAGGAATTGAGTACCCAGTCTGAGACCTTGTAACAAGGCATGTTTATCAAGAAGTAAAGCTACTTAAATATGTTCTATTGTTTAAAGTCCTTTCACTGAACACAAATGGAAGCTGAGTGCCACTTGGGCACTTTGTTTATTCTGGCACCTTTATTTATACCTGTGCTGATTTTGATAGTGCTGTGTCTCTAAGCTTGACATGATCTTTCTCTCTTCCTGTAGATGAAAACCAGACCTCTGTCCCTTGCTAGTGGTACAGGGACCGTGGATTTGGTTGCTGTGAGTTACTGAAGTATTAGAGAAAACAAAACTTGTACAAAGTAAAACAAGTATTTTAGCAAAACATTAGAGGTGTTGAGTTTATATTTGAAAACAAAGAAGTTATTTTCTGTCCATGAGTAGTTGGTAATTAAGGAGAAAGACTAAATAAGAAGCAATATGACAACTATGATGGTTTATGATGAGGAAATATATGTTAAAATACAATTTTTTAATTCCTTTTGGCAGTTCAGATGTTAACAGAAACGTATTTTCAAGGCTGGGTCTGTGCTTCCATGACAAAGTTGACAAAATATGGAAAATGCTACAATTAGGCATTTTCTTTCTCACAAATAACATGTGGGGGGTGTGTGATTTTGTTGGTTTGTATCTACAATTAGAGTGCACTGTGTATAAAAATAGAAACTAAATGTAAGTAAGAAAAAAAGTTTTAAGAGAAGGAGGAATATCCATCCCCTGGAAACACAGAAAATGTCTGCTCTTCTTCTTTAAAAAAGCCTGTATTTTAAAAACATTTTAGAAGTGTTGGTTAATACTGGACTGAGATAGCTTGAAGACATTGCACATGTGGCTGTAACTAAAGACTTTGATAATTATCTCTGTAGACAAAAAAGAAATACGTCACAGCCGTTGAATAACTGAGTCTTAAAGCATGGAAAATAAAAGTGGGTTCCACGTGGTTAATGCTCTAATACACAGTATAATGGACTGGTGAAGTAGTGAAATGAGAGAAGGGTGTATGGAGGGTGCATTTGTGAGATTGATGAAAAATTAGCAATCCTTTTCCAACAACTTGGACAAAACGATCTTGTGCTTATTGCCTGTTGGAATAAGCAGACGTAATTTTGCCACTTTCTGAATGGCAACAATAGATTTTTTTAGTCAACCCTGAGTGAAAATCTGGCCTTTGCTATCTCTGGTGATAAAGTGGCAAGAGTCATTACAGCTTGTAATTCTGAACTATACTGCTGTGTATCACTCAGCCTTAAAAATCAAAACGTGTCAGGTGCTTTATTCGGAATTAAACAAATTAAGCAGTTTGCAGTACTGTACGTGCAAAGTTACCACAAATATTCTGAGAAAGCTTTGCTTGCATTATTGTCTGGTTTTAAACCCCTTTTGAAATGGCATCATGTAAAGTAAATTATCTCTAGCAGACAACAGTCAGACTGGATGAGAGACTCTTACAACTATTTTTATGGCCGAAATTACAGCTGAAGTGGGTGAAGTCGTATTTTTTGACAGTGTAGATGCTCTAATGTTTCCCAGAGCTTGAAAGCAAATGTGTATTTCCTGGTACAGAGTTATAATGTGCCTCTGGAGTCTTGTCGTCGGTTTCTTATAAAATTCACTCTCAAAGTTTAAAGGGTGGAAAGGACCAACTGATAAAGAATTATGTGGCATATCATTAAAGTATATGAAAACTTCTAGGTGTTGCTGAACACCTTCTGCTTGTGGGATGCAAATATGTCCCCTACCTCTCAAGATCAAATTTAATACCATGGTATTCTTCCAGGATTAAAAAATATTAGTATTGGTTTATTATGGAGTTGGCTCTTAAGTAATGGATGTTCTGTAATGATAACAAAGACTGCATATTACAAATTGTCTGACTATTAGTATGCTTCTAAATCATTACAATAATGCAGTGTTGCCAGTTGTCTCTTTGCAACATCTTTAGTCTAGAGGCTCTGTATGCAAGCAAAAGGAGTCAGGGCAATGTTTGGTAAGTTGCAGTCATGTAGGTATTCAGCTTTACTAGAGAACATGAGAGCAGTTGTTCCACATCGACCAACTGAAATAATTGTATGATGTCTTACAGAACAAAATGGTAAGTTTCTAAAGCTGACATTATCTCTTTTGATTTCTGTAGTACCTTTTGCTATTGTGAAATCTGCCTCAGTTACTAGGAAATGTGCTTTTCTCTGAGCCTAAAACAAATTGAAGAGGGAGCCCACAGAAGTCAATTTTGGAGTTCATAGCCTAAGCTGTATCATGAAAAGTAATTCATCGATAACAAACCATTAACCTTGAAGAGGGGAAGATCAGCAAACTGGCAGCAGTTTTATTAAAAAGCTTTGTGGGGACAGCAGTATCTCAAACATATAATAAACACGCGATGATCATTTTACAGCTTAGTAAGCAGAGCTTCTTAAAGAATTCACCTTAGGAAATGAAACAGATTGAATTGTATGGGACATACCAAACAGTCATCGTAGTAAACTTCTGTGAAGATGCTGGTGCATGTGTATGCAAGTCTGCATGTAAGCATTTTTAACCAATTAAAAATAGAGCACAGGGGTAATTCTACTTCACTGCTGATAGAAATGCTCTTGCCAATTTTCCTTGGACTGCTGCTATCTCATTGCTGGCTCCTGCAGGAATTTGGGTATTTATAATGATCTGTTTACGATCCCAAGTCCTATTTCTTCCCTGTGGCTTGTACACACTTGAATTGTATATCCTCTACCAAATGAGATCATTGGCTTCTCAGTGTTTTGGCATCATCTGTCAATAAATTTTTACAGTAGTTGGCTGACTGTAGTGTTTAGGTAAGACTGTATATTTCAAGTAAAAATCTGACTATTAATATTCTGACTAACCCAAACTTCCATCAAATCCAGTAAGAGTCAACGTTACATAAAACTGGAGGCAGGGAGCACTTTGTTGCAAGGACTGGGGTGAATGGACGATCTGGGAACAAGGAAGGAGATCTATTAGTGGTATCGTTTGAGGAATTTGTCACCCCTTAGATCACCACCATGGGATAGCAACTCCATAATGTTTGTAATTCTCTGTTGGAGAGGCAAAATAATTCACTCAGTCACTGTCTTTTCTATACAGGTATTTCATAATTTGGAACTCATTTTGCTTTCTGTTTAGAGATGATGGATGGAGGATTACAATGTGAAAGTACAAATGCCTTATCAGATGTTCAGCTATAAGAAATACAAACCTCTTAGTTTGACCTTAGTACCATACACAGCGTTAAGAATGGATTTTGAAGAAAAGAGAATAATCAAGAGATAAATGCAATTTGTGGCTGACACGAAGTTAACAGAGTTCGTCAGTCATGTAGGCAGCCAGGTTATCATATGGTAATGTCCTTGTTGCCTGTAGTAATAGAACAGGCTTTAAATTTGATAATATGAAGTGAAAAGTCATGCCTTAGGAACTGGAAACGAGGATGTCTGGCTAGAAGAGGAGGAGGTTCTGATTGCACTGATGGATGATGGGATAACTCTCATCAAGACCTGAGCATGAAAAGGGCCTTTTGTACACACTGAGTGAAGTCATGTCCCCAGGGACATGCATCATTTCTCTGAAGCAGAGGGTGCAATTTGCTTCCTCGAAAAGGCCAGAGCATTTGAGTTAATGCTAACAATTTTTAACACCTAACAAATTTTCTTACACTGAAGGATTACAGTGTGCTTGTAATACCTCTTGTTCCCTCTTTTTCCAAAGCACATTATATATCGTGAGGCTTTTGATCTTTTCTATAGAAGTGTTTTAGTGTAGTAGGTTTTCTGTGGCTTGTGATATATGGTCAAGAACTTTCTGCATTGAATGCTGTCGTGGTTTAAGCCCAGCCGGCAACGTGGAACCACGCAGCCGCTCGCTCACTCCCCCCCTTTTCCTTCCTCCCCCCGCTCCCGGAGGGATGGGGAGGAGAATCGAAGGAATGTAACTCCCACGAGTTGAGATAACAGCTCTCCAGTAACTAAGGTATAATACAAACCACTACTGCTACCAATAATAATGATAAGAGGAATAACAAGGGAAAAGGACCCAACCGCTCCCCCCCCGCCGACCGATACCCAGCCCGACCCGAGCAGCGATCTGGCCTTCCGGGTAACTCCCCCCAGTTTATATACTGGGCATGCCGTGCTGTGGTATGGAATCCCCCTTTGGCCAGTTTGGGTCAGGGGTCCTGCCTCTGCTTCCTCCTGGCTTCCCCTCCTCTCTGGCAAAGCATGAGACTGAAAAAGTCCTTGGTCAGAGTAAACATTACTGAGCAACAACTAAAAACATCGGTGTTATCAGCGTTGTTCCCAGACTGAAAGTCAAAAACACAGCACTGCACCAGCTACTAAGAAGGAGACAAAATGACTGCTGTAGCTGAACCCAGGACAAATGCCATTTACATTAATGACTGTGATCACAGAAGTTTGACACGGTGACCCAGAGACCTCTTATGCTCTTATGGTCTAAGTCAGTAGCACTACACTGATATTTTCATCAGCATATGATTTGAACCAATGAACAATAGAGCTGATGGATGTCACCTTTTTACACATCAACATTTTCAAGCGGTAAGGCACTGAACCACAGAAAGTATGGAAAAAATAGACTAATAGTTCCATCAATCTTCATTTATCCTGGATGATAAGTGCATTAAAAAGCACAGGCAGTGACACAACTACTGTTTATAAAGGCATCTTTTTGTTTTAGCAATCAAGCCTCTGATATGTATGTATTTCACAGGGGTCGACAGTAGTAACTTCAAATACTGTAACAGCTCTTGCTCTTTAACAGAGAATTTCAACATTATATACTCCTCATCTGTTATGATCTGCTTGGAATAAATTACTTCATTATGATATATGATTAATAGAGGTGCAAAAATAATTACACACATTAGGTGTTGAAAATGGAGAAGTGTTCATCACATACCAGCTGCAGAAAATGGACATGAGAATATGATCAAACAGATCTGTGTTACAACAGGACAAGTTGCAGTTCTCCATCTGAACCGATATACCGAAACGTGTGCATGTTTATAGGCTACTTTGGTTATGAGTACCTTGCTAATCAGGACAGATTAATCTCTACTATTTTTCAATAGTTTATGAATCATGTACATATAGCTAACAGTAATCTCAATGTACTGATTTAAACGTGATCCTGTTCTCATTCTTAAAAAGGAAAAGCATTGGTCCAGTGAACAAATGATTATTGCATATAAACTTCTACAATATTTCCTTATTTTTTCCAAAGAGAAGGGGAAAATGATCTGTTGAAAGGTTTTTGAAACCCTAAATATCTGGAAACTCTACACTTCTAGGAGAGGGGAGCTCTTCTTCAGCTGATGTGATAGGAGGCGCTGCTTATGTTCAGCTTGGTTGGTATCTTGATGATGGTGCTATAGACAGAACAAAAGCTTTGTGATACATATAAAAAGTAGTAGTCCACTGATGAAGACCATAATGTGTGAATGGTTGTATGGATTAAGGGTTTAATCCAGTCCAGTAGCCTGTACACAGTGGCAATAAGCACTTAATTATGGAGGAGGCAAAAGCACAGGCGAGCCTGTGATACTCCTCTGATACTCACCCAGCCTTCTTTTATTTTTGCCCATAAAGATAATATTGTTTCTATGGATTTCAGCTGGCTGTCAGACTGAAATTAACTGGGTTTTTTTCTGTTGTCAGTTGACAGAGCTTTTGCCTTCTCAAAATAATCTTATAAGTAAGATTTTTTTTGATGTTTTTTAAACAGTCTTCCCAAGCTATTCTTAAATTTGAAAGACGGGTGACTTTTCAGTTTCTGTCTGCCTTTTTATTTTAATGCTTCTGTTGGCTATCTCGCTTGTGTTTGTCATTTCACAGATGCTCTGAATTCTCTTGTCTAGTCTGCAGGTTTTGGCTTCTGAAAATCCTGTGGTCCTTCAGAATCCCTACCTTTTGTAGAATAACATCCATTATATTTCCCTTGCTGTGTCTCATTGTTTTCCATGTTTCATGAACAACTGTTGGTTCAGGAAAAGAATTGGAAGTGCTCATAACAAGCAAATAATTTGCTGAAACTAATGTAGGTAAAAAATGTAAAAGCATTGCCTTCATTAAGAGGAAAATTAAGGAAATAAATTTATATCCTTTTAAATTGAAGTGACACATCATTTTAAACCATTTTGGTATTGCATACATTACTTTGAAAAACTTCTAGAATGTATCTACATACTAGTAAACCAGCATATTTAATAAAAAAATCCTACTATTTGCTATAACTACACATTTCGTTCTGACTGGCTTGAGTGCTTCTTGAAACTGTGGCTTAAGTTCTAGGTTTTCCCTTTCTAGAAAATGTGGCAAATCACATTTACCTTTTTAAAGCATTGGTGGAAATCTAAGTGGAAAATACAGATTACATTGCCACAAATGTAATCTGTAGGATTATATTATATGCTTCATTTGATGTTCAGCCTCATCTGACTACTCTCTGGACTTGTATTGAGATGGCAAGAATATGGCAGACAGCAGAGTGAATCTTAATTTTTCAGCTTTATATCCTGTAAAGAACATTTGCAGCAAAAAAGTGAGCCCCTAAAACAATAGCTTTTATATGCATATGAAGTTTAGGTCGTCTAATCCCTATAGGAAAGAATATTTTCTGAGTGTGGTGTTTAAAGGTAAATTTAAACTAAGATCTGCTGACATAAAATGCAAATGTTTGAGAAGATTGTTTGGACATTATACTTACAATTCTAAGACTTGTAGGTATTTTATGTGTAAGGCAGTTTTTAGTTTGGTTTTTGAAATCCCAATAACAACTGGTAAAAATAATATTAAGCAAGTAGAAATAGCACTGTAAAAAGATGCCTTATGGCTGTAAGTTTCCAGACAAGTGTTGATAAAATTCTCCTGTATGGCAAGGCCATTCTGAAATTAAAAATAAATGCATTTTAGAACTACATCAATAGCTAAAGAATGAATCCACACTATAGGAAAAGGGTTTGCAGCTTGTTTCTATTCATTTGTTAAAAAGATAAAAGCAGATATAAAGAAACACATGCACATTGGACTGAAGAGATGGAACATGTAATTGCAGTCATGTATCCTGACAGTTGAGAAGGAGCCATATGCACAGATTAAAAAAATAAAACCATCATAATCAATTCTTTCCAGCTTTTCTGACTCTGTGTGCAGAGTGAAAGCAGGCATCTAAAAGACAGTATTTGTTTTTTTCCCTGAGGTGTAGCACATTAGGTTTCTGAGAGAGAGTCAAAACTACCCCCTCCATGCTGGCTTTTCCTAGGTCAGAACCATGCTTTTCCTTCACTGTGTCTCACTCCTCACGTGGTGTCTAGCAAACAGGCATTTAGTGCTGCCTACCAGCTACCAGGGGAGAATGACGATGGAGAATGTAAAGGGGACAGACATCTAAAACATACCGAACAAATAAAGATTGGAAAAGACAGAAGAGAGTGCATTTCACAAAGTATTATGTATTTTCTGTCAGACATCTCTTTCCATTTGTATATTTTTATTTTTTATAGTTGATTACAGGTTCAGAGAGATCAAGGTTTGGGCATTTTACTTAGATATTCAGTCCTTACAGGGCTGAGGGTTACTTGTTGTTCTGAGTAAAACCTAAGGAAAACAAAACACCATATGAAGCCTAACCTGGTAATGACTGCTTTCAGTGAATACGTTTACGCACTTATTCTTGCCAGAGCAAAGCTAGATGAGGGTTGCACTCACTTGGACTTTGTTTTCTTCAGGAGTGTGTTACAGAATTGATTAATAGATAACAAACAAGGTAAAAAATGAATACAGAGTAGAAAGCACTTGAATTAATGTCTTGCATTACTGTCCAGACACACATAAAGAAGACTGTTCAATGGTTTTTGATCTTTTTTAGCTTAAACAGCATTCTACTGATATGTTTTTTCTTAATTGCTTCAAATGAAAAATTCAACAGCTGGGAAGAAGTGAACTGAAAAGTAAATCCCAGGTTTTTCTGTTTCCAACTGTGAACTAAGCTACATTTACAAAAATGCTTTTCAGAAAAATGAGGTACCTGTCTCTGAAGACCATTCCTGTTTTCAAAAATGTAAATAAATAATAAGGCACAAAGAAGGATTGGTGAAATGACTCCTGGTGTCAAAACTTTCTGATGTATTCCCAAAGAGACTAATGACAGTTACATCTCTCACTGCATTAAAACTTGTCAAAGCCACTCATCGATTTTTAGACACGAACTCCCCCAGCCTAGAAGTAGGGCATGTATTATTTCTTTGCTTGCTTATTTTCTGTGTCCTGGTATACTCCAACCTTCAGGAAAGTTTGTAATAGAGTGACAGTAATTTAAATAGAAGTCTGAGATTATAACTAAAGTCAAGTCAGTGGGGCCAGCAGCACTATGCCTCATCGAGTATTACCTTCAACATTGTAATTTAGTCAGTATAAAATTTTATTAAAATGTTATTTATGTCTTACTGAGAATGTGGTAAAAAAGCAATGAAGAGTCAAGATTATAAGAAGAGGAAAAGTTTTGCTGATTGTAGATGTGATAGGTCAAATATTAACCCATGTAGTGTGCGTGTGAGACAGTTTCTCCTGAGACTTTTTCTACAGGACAACATAAGAACACAGGCTAATGAGCTTTTGATGGTTCAGACAAGTGAAACTAGTAATAAAAATGTGTGCCACTCCCATATAACTGTAAGAAATGGTGACTGTCACTTCTGCAGCTGACAGGCTCTTTATCTCCCAGCCTGTATTACTGCTGGCCTCAGCCCACAGATGGAGCAAAGATGTGTTCACAGTATGGAGACAGCTGAAACACTTTTAGCATTATACTTTCCAGTGCCACTTAAGTATTTTTATCACACTAACTGCAACTTTTGATTCTGTACCAAGATTGATGTCAGAGATTATATTTACCTGATGATATGAAATAGCAAAATATTTTCTTTTATAGATGTGATCTGAAAGAATGTGGAGGTGCCCCTAATGTCCTTCTCTTCTGTTTAGCAGTTTCTTCTGTTTAAGGGATGTAAATTTTTAATGCTGAAATTTTCCTGGCTCATCTTCAGTTTTTATAAGATTTGGGTAAGATTTAAAAATCCAGAGTAGAACTTCATTGTTTAATGTTTAAAGTAAATGCATAATATGTAACATTCTGGTTCCTGATAGTTAGACTTCATTAAATCATGTCAGGAACTATTTACTGCAGGTGACAATGTTAATACCACCTTCAGCTAAGGATGCTGAAGTATAAATAATTGTGGCTGGTCTGTGCACAAGGACGTGTTCCTCACTGGCACTGGAAGGAAAGGTGAACCACTGTGTGATTGCTCAGCATTGACCGTATCTGGCGCTTTCACTAACTTGTCAGCTGGAGGGGAAAGAAGGGAAAAGGAGATGATGGAGATGTGCTGAAAGGGTTCTATTTCTGGGGGAAACTCATACACAACCTAGGTGAGGCGGAATGTAGGGGAAGGAATGAAGGGACAGAGTTGTTGCCAGGCACAGAGCATTGAAAAGCCCAGGGACATACACAGGCTACACTGTGCCCCTCTCCTCTGGCCACACAGACACCCAGTGATGTCCCATGGCCACAAGCTACTTCCTTTAAACAGGTTTTCTTTTTAAATTAGACTGATTTGCATTCAGTCTCTTAAAATCTAGAATTTTGTGAAAAGATAGCCTGCTTTCTTGTGAGAACTTTATTTTTTCTGTTAAGGATAGCTTTGCCATTATTGGTTTTATGTTATTGCATTTTAAATCTGATCCTCTTTTTCCTGTCAAAACAAAACTATCAGTGAACTTGCTGACTGGCTTTAACCTGTAAATAAAATCAGAAAGTCTCCTGCTTCGTTCCTCTAGTCTTAAAAACACTTTGTATGTTCAGGTTAATAGCTTTCAGTTTTCACCCAAAAAAGTCAGAGATCGGAGTCTGCCCATTTCTGCATTTGTGACACAGATTTTCTGACCACACTAGAATTTCAGAGATTACTCAGCTTGTGTTAGGTGGGATAAATGTGTTTGATAGTTTGTTGTCCAAAAGTAATGTTCAGTCACTGTTTGACTTGTGGGGCTTCCTGAACCAAAGGACTCCTTGTCAGTATTTGCTTAAGTGTAGGGCATTTTGGCAACCATGTTGCAAAGCATACTTAAAGTATTCCTTAAGGCTGAAATATTTTTGTGTTTAAACAAGATGAAATCAATTTCAAACCCAGACTGAATGTCTCAATGCTAAAGAAGAAATTTAACCCTAAATAGAAATTCCATATTGTGCAGATTTTTTATGTAATTTTATTTACTTTCCAGGAGGAAGTGTGTTTACTAAATACCGTGCTGGAAGGCAAAAGTATTTGGTATCGTTTATTTTAATGTTGATAAGGTTCTATCATAAAAGCTATAGTTGATATTTGATCTGAATTATAATCAATCACAGAGATGGTGTGCTGATGGTACTGCCTGTTGACTGACTTACAGCTATAGTAAATACATATTTTTCTATTCCACACATAATAACCTGATATTCTGATAGTTGTGTGGCATTTCCACCAGTTATCAAGTAGGATATGCTTATCTAGCTCAAGCAATGCCATGCTGTAGATAATTAGGCAAATACAGAAGTCTCTCCAGCACACTGTGCAGCACCATGTGAAGCTAGTAGCTTGAGCCCTGGAAAAAATACTCATCTGGGCTCAAGCCAAGGTAATTAGTTCTGCCTCTCTGAAAGGGTAATTAGTCAAAGCACTACACCGAGGCAGCCCTGGTGCTTCTGGCTCTGGAGATAACTCACCACAGCCAGCTCAGGTGGCTCCACACGGTGCTGCTCCACCGAGCCTGGGGCACAGGCATGTTTGTCCTACCGCAGTGGGAATAGCTTTGGCCTCCCTTGAATTGCTGAATCTCATAATAATTTGTAATCTGAAATAAGTAAAGCAGCTCTGGTTGTATTTTCCATCTGAAATGTTACCTTCATATTAGCTAAGTGAAGGTCTGATCTTTCCTCTCTTCCTTAATAAGTTCTTCAAATAAGCTACATCTGTTACAAAACTATTATGGCTGATTAGTGGACATTCATTAAAAATACGTGGCATATTACAGAACATCATTTATATTTAGTATGTGCAGTACAATGATCATTTAGGTAGTTTATTTTACCATGTTTGCCCCATTTAGGCTGCGAAGTCACTTCTTAAATGTATTCTCTTGAAATTTTATTATTGAAGTCAACTCCCTTTTCAGCTCTGCACCCCTGTTGTGATTTAAGCCCTGCTGGCAACTCAGAACCATGTAGCCGCTTGCTCACGCCACCCTGTTTTCCTCATCCCTGAGCTTAAGAAAGCTTTTCTCTCTCTTGTGAAACTCTTAATTCCTCCTAGAATTGATCTTTGTGTGCATTTTACTCTTTCATCTGTACTATATTTTTAGCCCACTATGAGCCCTCATAATTCATTCTTCAGCAGTTATAAGGTCAGATTAATAACTAGTATGATAAATATGTGAATATCAGGTTGTACATCATGCTATAAGTCAAGACAAGGAAAACTTCAGGGACCTCTGGTTGCCGTCTCTGTAGCTACTGAATATACCTTGTGCATATTGACTGAGTCTCCTAAGCTTTAACTTAATAGAATTAATTCCCTGCTGACTATACTAATTTACTGAGCTTGCAGAAACCCATAAAGGCACAGTTACATGTTTTATTATCAGTACTTCTTGATGCCTTGCGTATCTCTGAATTAAGTTATTCTCTTTTTTTTTTTTTTATTGTAGAAGCTGATGTGATTCAGTCAGTTAAACTTGGATATTTGCTGTACAAATTTAATGACAATTCTGTGTTTATAATTCGATCCACTGGCTGAGCCAGTATCACCAGGCGTTAATTCAATTGCTATATGCATGAGCTCAAAAACCAGCAGGTAAGAACTTGAAAATCACGTACATACCTTGACACCAATACCCCAAGAATAAAGGATATGGTTAAGATTTAGTTAGTGATTTCCCATTCCATTATACCCTTCAAAATAGTTACAAATCAATATTGAAAGCAAACAGAAAATAGATTTCCTGTAACCTTGTATATTGGCTAGATTGAAATTAATAGGAACAAAAGAATTAGTATATTGGATAAGATTAGACCCATTTATCTTGATGTTGACAGAGGCTAACACCACCTATTTTAGAGGAAAACTTTAGAAAGCAAACTTCATTTAATCATGTTATAAGGGAACTGTTTCCTTAGAAAGCAGCTATCTGCTTTCCCATTGTAGCACATCTGAGGAAATGCAGTCCTAAGAAAACACAATTTTTCTGTGTCACTGAAATCAGTCAGAAACTGTAAACACAGAACTGAAAGCCTGGTGGGGTATTTTCTTGTTGATACTGCTCATTTCTTGTTCCTCCTTTTTGCTTTGCTTTTTTGATTCTTTTACCTTCTCTTGTAAGTATAACACAGACTGTATGTCCTGTACTTTCAGGACTGCTAGCTACAACTTGCAAACAAAGCTCTGCTTCATCTTCTCTTTGTCTTGGAGCTGCATGTTAGAGTGCAGGAATACATGTTTTACCATTGCAGTGCAAAAAGAAATGTAGTTCACCATAATTACAGCATTATCCAAAGGCTGATCATGCCATAAGGAATTGCTTCCATCTCCTGCTTTGCTAAATAAAGTAATGACAGGTCATTTCTGTCAGTAGTATCTCCATAGCATCTTATGGGAAAAAAGAAGATAGAACTACGATTATCTTTAAAACATATTTTCATCACCAACATGATACTGTGTTACTTGGTTGAATGTGCAGACTGAGATACCATCTAAAGAAGGGGATGCATTTCAAATTGGAACCAAACTGCTGACAGACTTGAGTGACTTGAGTCTTGCAGAAGAGATGAAGTGAGTGGCAGCACTGCAGAGACAGCTGTGGGAAGCACTATTAACCTTGACCTTTTAAGAGGTGGAAGGCAGTTTGGTAGTGTTTCCTGATCTCTTGATTCAGCCAGAGATGTAGTTTTGGTAGTGTCTAAATTGACTTCTGTAGGAGTGTGCAGTGCTATAAAGAGGTAAGAACTGTCAGACTGCATGAATAACACACACTAACTATTCAGACACACAATTCTTGTCTGAACTTTTCTGGGCCTTAAAATTCATTCCAGTAATCAGCATAAGGCTTAATGTGCTAAAGTTACCTCTCCTAAAATTATTTTTCTAGAAAGTAAGTATGTGTTAGAGTATTTCAGACCTTTGCATGGGGCAAAAACCATAATTGAAGAACATGTGCATAACAAATGGATGTGAGGAACAGATCAGCAGTGCTTAAAGATCCATTCACTAACCAAAAAAATGTTTCAGGTAACATGAAGATTATCCTGGTATATAAGAGGACCAAATGTGGGTTTTGTTTTGTTTTTCTAAATATGGTCCTCGAACCTCCAAATGGTAGCTATTTATTATAACAGGGCTGAAAACACTATCAAAAATTGACCTCAGTTATTTTCTCAACTGTAACTAACCTGTGGCAGTCCTGGGAAGTATTAATCATTCAATATGGCTTTTTTTTTTTTCAGATAGGGTATGCAGAAAATCCTTGACTCTGATTCAGAAAAATCATTCCTATCTTCTAGAGTAGAAAAACCCTCTCTATGGGCACAGCCTTCTTAAAGGAAATTGGAAGTGCTGGTACTGCAGAGCTGTTCATGTGATAATTAGGGGGGAAAAAACGGCAGATAAAAAAATGCTGTGGTAGCTTATGTAAGGTGAGTTGTGTTGTACCAGTTCTTTTGCCTGTTTTCAGCAGAAAAGGTACTGGCTTTCTCATTCCTGTTTCTGGATCTTAGAACAGATGAAACAATTCATCAACAGACAGGCTGATGATGGATTTCAAAGTCTGCACACAAAATGGGTTCGGTAATATATGCCCAGCCCCTGTAGGATTGGGGTGACAGGAATAAAAGACTAGATAATGCTCTGAGGGAAACCCACTATCAATCACATTCTGTATTCAATGGGAAAATGTGCCATTGCCTGAAAGATTGTGACATAGTGGGTGGTATTTTGGCAAAATATTTGTGTATAGTAGTTCAGATGACTGCTGTTGCATTGTGTAGGTTTATGGCTGTATGACATGTATTCATGCTGACAGTTCTTATGCAAGATAGAAAGCATTTGGCATTGAAGAGAAGGCAGGTCCCTCTTAAAGTAGATGCATGATGATCTGGTCAGGTATCTGCACTGACTGTCAGAATATAATCAACTATAAGAGAGGATTCCAGTATTTAACTGTTCAAGAATGGTCTTCTGGGAAAAAAAAAAAATTCAAGAATTTATTTTTCATTTTTAAAAGCAATTGATTGAAGGACAGAGTTGCTAATATTACCATAGTTGTCTTATATTTTAAGGAGAAATTTTAGGTACAATCCCCTTTTCCATTTTGAACACTAAGTATTACCAAGTAAGTTTATTTTAAAGACAAGATCTTCTTGCATTAGGTAGAATTAATGTTACATTTCTAAAAATACAAAGGAAGTAGTTCAGTTGTATTACAGGTGAACAGTAGAGTTTTCCAAAGCCTTGGAATATTCTGAGGCAACAGAGAGGCACACAGCTGTGTGTCCTGCGTTGCCGCTCTCAGAAATCCCAACAGCGTGCCCAGATTCTGTTACACACAGTATTGAATTGAACCGTATTTGGAATTGAAGCTGTGTGTCAGTGCTTGGCTGAATCTTGAACTGCCAAGGAAAACTCAGAACGTTGACACAAGATTTATTATCCTGGTCATACACCATTTACGACAAATACTTCATATTTCAACTTATTCACGTGTTGGCAGGTGCACCTGGCAAGACATAGATTAAGAAAATGAAGTAATAGTAGGGTGTTGTGGTTTAACCCGTTGGCAACTCAGCCCTACTCAGCTGCTCACTCGCTCCCCTCAGTGGGATGGGGGAGAGAATCAGAAGTGTAAAAATGAGAAAACTCATGCGTTGAGATAAATGCAGTTTAATAGGTTAAGCAAAAGCTGTGCACAAGCAAAGCAAAGCAAGGAAATTCCTTCACCCTTTCCCATGGGCAGGCAGGTGTTCAGCCATCTCCAGGAAGGCTCCATCACCTGTAACAGTGACTTGGGAAGACAAACACCATCACTCCAAACGTCCCCTCTGTCCTCCTTCTTCCCCAGCTTTACATGCTGAGCATGACGTCCTGTGGTCTGGAACATCCCTGGGGTCAGTCAAGGTTAGCTGAACTGGCTGTGTTCCCCACCAACTCCTTGTGTCCCCCCATCCTGCTCGCTGGTGGGGTGGGGTGAGAGGCAGGAAAGGCCTTGGCTCTGTGTAAGTGCTGCTTAGCAGTAACAAGAACATCCCCGTGTGATCAACTGTTTCCAGCACAAATCCCAAACACAGGCCCATGCCAGCTACTACGAAGAAAATGAACTCTACCCTAAGAAAGCCAGCACATAGGATAGGATAGGAGAGAATGCAGATGCAGTGTGAAGGGTATGGCAAAGAAGACTTTCTAAGCATATGCACTGCAGCATCGGTGCCATTAAACCACCCAGACTTGTGTACATGCAAATCTGCTGTTGAAATGTGCCATTCTGAGGCCTGCCAGAGAATATTTTTATTGATATGAAGCTGTTAAATCAGTTTCATGTGATATCGTAGAAGTAAGAATGTGCACTAGTTTCATTGGCAGCCTAACTGGTTAAACAATTCAAACACATTTTAGCCTTTCATGTTTCCTGTTACTGAAATAACACTGTAACCAGTAATATTTGTCCCTTCCCTCTTTCTTTCCCAGCCTTTCTCCCCTTTCTCTATTCAGGCTAACTCTAATAGCAATTCAGCTTACTGCAGGAAGAGATAATTTCCTCAGATGCATGGAAATACTATCACAGCAGTTGTCATGGCAAACTTTATTCTTGAATTCTTACAATCTTTTCAGTAGATAATATAAGGAAAATAAAAGTTGTGCAGTTATAAGAGAAGTTGGTTTTCAAGTTGAGGACTTTTCAAAATTGGAGAGATCCAGAAAATTGAAAGTCTAAGAAACTACCAATAAAGATATTCTGTATTAATTAGCAACAATAGTCATTTCTTGCATTGAAACAAAAAGAGATGATCGCTGCCTATGCCTGGTAATAAGAAACAAAACCTAAAAGAAGTGTGAAACCAATTACTTCTTTGATTGTTGTGTTAAGCATTATGCAATCAGAGGCTGCTTTGCATTCCTAACACATCCAGAGCCTCCAGTCTGAATAAGCTCAATTATTGTAGCTGTTTCTCTAAACCTTTGTTTCTTCGGAAACTAAAATCTCTGATTTCAATAATGGTGCAATTTACTGCAAAATTCTTTTTCATCCTATGGTATAAATTGGCAGAATCAATATGTAATAATGTTTCGAAGGTCATAGATTTCAATTATGTTGAAACTTCTGCATAGGTTACAGATTGCTTTAGTCAGGGATGTGTGAGGCAAATTCAGAGGCTCTGGAGAATTGTTTCAGATATTGTTTTATTTTTGTCGCTTCTTTATTTCTTAATAAATGTTCCCAAGAACAATGAAACTGTTTTGCCTGAAACAGACTGATAAAAATCATGGACACTTTCTGTAGCGAAAATACGGATTAACTCCCATAATGTGAGTATAATAACTGGAAGGGTAAGCTCAGATAGTGGCATCATTCTGCCATGTGGATATTTCTGGTCACAAGTCAGAGTTCTCTTGAGTGAGAACTGTATTATTTTGATGTAAAGAGAATTTTGAGGTTTTTGTTTCCTGTCGTGCAGTTGATCTCTGAACAGGACAACCATAAGCAACCTTGTCCCCTTACATAAAGAAGAAACAAAGCATGACCAAGACCTTTAGATATTGGCAGTATTTGCAGAATTAACATACCTGAATTAGGGTTATTAAAATATGAAATGCCATTCACTTTATTTCAGCATTGTAAATACAACAGCCTCTTAAGGAGCTGTAATTGCTTGGAGGCATGTGAATTGGAGCCCTTTGGATTAAGTGGGAAGGGAACTTTGTACTTGTGAGCTCTTCAAGTTCACTGGATTTGTTCGTTTTCTTGAGGATTGAGAGAAATGCACATTCATTTTTGGTGAAGTCAGTCTCAAGAATAGAGCTAACTTAAATAACAAAACAGACAGGGGTTTATGATGGGTATGCTGTTTTGCTGAAGGCAAAGGAGTTTTACAGAAATACATTGAGCTGAATGAAATTTTCAATAGGCGGAGTGTCTGAGATCCAGGATAAGATGTTGAGAAATAAAAAAGCATTCCCACAGCAGCTACCAATAGCCTGGTGCACTCAAACGGAATTGGGGAAATATGGTCAGGTTCCTGTTCCAGTTCATTTGATTCATCTCTCAGTCCTGTGGCAGAACTCTTCTGTGCATATTAGCAGGGGCAGAGACAGACTGATTTCAATGTGAGGAGGTTGGGGCTCTCATCTAGGCTGTGCTCCTAGGGGTGCTAGGCTGAGCTCTCTGCTGCTGAGCCATGTCTGGGCCGAGTCAGCATAAAATTAAGCTGACCAGGAAAAACTTTTCTGCAAATTGTTTGTTGTTTGTAAGATTAGTTTTTCACTGGCTTAGCATAATCAAACAGGGTCTGACTGATGCTGGCATGAGTGCACAGGCCGGAACAGGAGGAATGTGTGGGTACGGAAGAGGACACCTTCGTATCAGGAAACATCACAAATAGATACTGCTTGACCTGTCTACATAAACTAGAATGTCTCTGGCTTCACCCTCTACCTGTTTGAGTGCAAATGGAACAGTCATGATAGTTTTCTACCCCAGATTAAGATCCATTTTCTTATTATTTCCTTAAATATATTTAATACGATTTTGTCTGTTAATTAAAACCATTTATTTTTCCCCCCTTGTCTTAGGGATATACAGCAAGTTCTTTTGCATGCTTCTTATGCACTGAACCATTTTGATGCAGTATGCATTCTGCTTACAGGATGTTGAAATAACAATATCTAAGATTAATTTTGGCATTTTTCAGTATATGTGAATAATGAAAAATGGAGTACATAATGTTTTGTATGTCTTCCCTGATATGAACAATAATATTTCTGAAGATGACTACTATAAACCAGCTCATTATTCTTCACTGGCTTGCAATGCTATGCTCAAACCTCACTAACCCATAAGCTTATTTCACAAGTTTGTATTAATGCATTTTGTGAGTCGCTTAGAAAAACATCATGTCAAATTGTTCTGTACAGGGCAGCTGAGGAGGTGAAAGGACTCTGGTTAAGCCTTATTCCTGCTTACCTAAATCTGTAACTTTCAAAGTCTGTTTCATACTATGTTATACACATGAATGACATGTACAGTGCCAACAGTATGACCATGATTCTTCATCATTTCTCCCTTTTGGCAAGCAAATCTTCACATTTCTTCATGGATATGAAATTCTACTACTCTGATAGAAGGCCTTTTTGAGTAGCAAAATAATAGAGGTGGTAACTAGAGAGAAGTGGCATTTGCAAGTACGTGAATATGGGTGCTGCAGCAAGACCAAAGGAAGAAATGCCTGGCTAAATCTCTGGCTGCACGCCCTACCCACTAACTTTTATGTGACTTCTGTCACGTGCTGATTCCAGACAGGCTCATCTTGAGTCCTCGTGGGGATTTGATTGAGGTAGACTAGGGATATATATTTGCTATGGAGTCTGCAGTGACTCCCCTCCCACCCCACATCTCCTAGGTAGTCTCAAAACAAAGCAGGAACCAATACAACTGGGAGAGCTGCTTTGTAAAATCAGTCAGCACCAAAATGGTGATGACTTGTTACACACATTTAAGTCTCCTGTTTTCTTGAGCGGTCACCACAGAGATGGTGGAAATGCTTGGATGTTAGTCATGTCTCTGTTTCAGAGTTGTTACAATGATGGCAGAGTAGGCTGTGTTCCTTTCTCTTTCAGGAATGACTGTTGCTTTCAAAGCCTTTACACTGCTAGTGCATACAGAATAAAGAACATACTTACATACTTGGCTTTTTCAAAACAGCAGATGCTGCCTGCAACTGAAAATGTGCTGCTCGGACAGACAGATCTCTCTGATAGGCAGCAGGACACAGTAATACAGTTGGATACAGAATATATTTCATAGATGAGTATGGTTTTCATCTGAAAATGAGAATGGAAATTACACATTACCAATAAGTAATTATTTGATTAGGACTGTTTGTGAGATATAATATACTTAAAACAACATAGAGACATTGCACCAATTTTCCCAACTTCTATTTCCTCTTGATTTTTCTCTAGCTTGCTCTTAGATTTTTGATTCAATGTTCTCAAAGACAATCTGCTCTATAAGGATGTGGCTTTAAATACCTCTTCTGTTCTGAAATGGTGTTCAACAATATGAAAAAATGGATTTATTTTTCATCAAGCATCCAGATTAAATTACTATATTTACATTTTTTAGAAATTATCAATCTTGAAATTGAGTGAATCCATTGCTTGACATCTTTTTGGTTACTTCTTACATGCTTTTGAATAACTGCAACACATTATAATGGTGTTTAGGTTTTGTGTTTCCATGTGCAAGTAGTAAAAAAACAGACTTCTGTGCCACAATTTCCAGACAGAATTTCCATGTTCACACTTATTCATGAGAGCACCTGTACCAAATAAAAAGGCCACAAAGTGGACTCTTCAGAATGTAAAGTAGATTGCTTATTTAGATATTGTTAAATACTGATTTCACACCAGAAAAGTTCGTCTGTCAAATGGCCTTGATCTTAGCTACAGAGAGCTTGTTGGAACAACTTCTACTGATTGCATATGAAGTCCAGCTGACAAATGCTAGATGGTCTAGTTGGCTGATGGCTTGAGGGGCATAGAGAAGGCAAACCTCAACGACAGCTCTTTATAATCAATTTACACAGTAAGAATATTTTTTCTATTTCAAATGGATTCCTTCACAGAGATCAAACATTGCTCACAAGATATTCCAGAATCTAAGAAGGAGGTAAAGCTCAATAAATCATTTGCTTGTTTACTCAGTGGAAATTTGGGCACAAAGATGTATTCCCTTCACTGTGTTTTCCTTTTTAATGTTAAAATACCTGAAAAGTCAGGAACCTTTAGAAACTTACCATTGCTCTTGCTGAATTTTAATTTTCAGAGAGTTCTTGGTGTTGACCTTTAATTTAAAAAATAGCTTAATACTAACTTTAAACTTCCATGAAGTTTTCTGTTGAAGAGTTTGGTTTAGCTGCTGCAATACAGTTTCTTTTGTTTTTCTGAAAGGTCATATTTTCTTGGATTTTACCTACAAAAACTCAAGGTCATAAAATTTGCATTCAGAAAGGTTATTTAATATGCTGAAATCTACAACATACAATAGTAAATTACATGCCAAAATTAATAATAGCCATGTAAAGTCCTTGGATTTGAACTGTTTAAGTCAGAACAGATCCGACTTAATGATTCATTATGCTTTCTTCTGAGTTCTTAGGAGACTGATACTGAGCATTACAAGCATTTTCTGCAAGATTACAAGAGTTCAGAAACTTCTGGGAATCCACAAGATTTTAAAGTTTCTGAGAGCAGTTTCCATTTCACTGCTACCCAGTGAATGGTAGCGTATGTACTTCCTTAATAATCTGGCAACCACTATGAAACAGGACCAAAAGAGAGTTTAGCAGTCTCACACACTTGGAAAACCCAACTGGTGATGCCTTTGCCATTTATATCACAGGAGTTGCACACATAAATGGCAGTACTGGATCAAGACAAAGGTCTACCTCAGAACTGAGGCCAACAGCAAGTGCTTAGGGAAGAGTACAAGTAAATCAAGCACATGGTATAATTTCCACTTGCCAGTCAATAGTCTAAATTAACTTTACGTTAACACAGAATATTCTATTTTTCCCTCCTGCAGTTTAAATGAATTCCAACATTGGAATGGAATAAATATTAATAATTTTAACTCTGAAATGGTTTCCAGTTAATACTAGACCCAATACCTTCATATTGAGGTTAAAATACTTCACAAAACAACCAAAGTTATTTCCTCTGTAGGTGAAATTTGAGCAGATGCAAATGAGTCAGTGCCAGTTCTAACAGCCAAGGGGCTTCTGTGCATCATCCATATTTCATCAAACATGAACAATTCCCACTGAAGTCAAAGGGATTTTACCTGTGGTGTCTTTAGATATGTTGGGACTTTTATTGTGTGTGATCTAAAAATACACTTTTCCTCTGCACAATTTACAAGGTGATCGGAAAGGTTAAGAGGAGGGAGGCTGTCAGTTGGCAGTCATTTGTGTCATTTGCCACCATTTTGTAGGTGGGAAAATTGAGGCACAGCGAGGTTAAAGACATCTGATGCTGATGTGGTGAGAGTGATAAGCCAGAGATGAAATTACTGTTCCTCTGAATGGGAACGTCTGTGGATTTCAATTAAGCTGCCGTGTTACTACAGACTGACTTTGAACCTCATTTTTGACACTTCTGTAGTCTCTACGTATAGTGTGGAAAGAGGAATCCATTTCACTTCCTGAATTTCAAAGCACCGTAACTCTCCTCGCTCCACAGGGAAGCACATAGTTCCTTTTTGCCATTACACAGCAAAACCAACACTTACAAATATGCACCATTGGCTTTTTGTAGTTTTAAGGAATCCAAGAACGATAATAATACTATACCTTAACTCCTTTAGAGGCCTATTAAACATAGTGACATAGTCCAGCTTTTAAAAAAATTTTAAAAGGCATAGTATGCCCAGGGAAGATACATGTCCAAACAGTTAAAGCACCACATTGTCAATCTTAAAACAAATGATGCATTTTCCTCTAAAACAAATGAACGTAAGAACATTGTCTAATGGTCACAGTATAAATGTGGGAGTGAGAAGACCCTGGATATGAAGACTTTTGAGTTTCTCAAATTGATTAATGTTTGACTGGAAAACACCCTCAAGAAATATAATGCGATATTTTGGCTTGATTTTCCTCTGTATATAGATACACAGTTTAGGTGAGACTTCCAAATGTGTTTCATACAGGCAAAAAATATCCTTTCCCAAGCCTTAATTCTTTTACGCTTCAGCAGTTTATTTGAGTATAGCTATCATTTACATTGATGTATAGTAGATAGCAAAAATATCCATTATGGAAGTGGTAGCTGTCTCAGTCTCTCTCACCATTTTCAGCTGAAAAGAAACACATTATGTAAAACAGCAATGAAAGTTTTCTGGCCTTTCTTTCCTGTGCTTCACACTAGAAGCCTAAGGCACACTGAAAGGTGAAGAAGAACATCTTTTTTCTTGCCCAAAGGCATATCATCAGTATTGTCAGCTTTTCTCATTGCTGTCTATTTCCTTGGTCAGTGATTTTTCCCTTTCTCAGACCTTTTTGAAGTAAATGTAATGGCAGCATCCATATGTTATATTTGCAAATGGTTGTCTGCATTTTTGAATGATGGCTATGGGCCATCTTGCTGGTATAAATATGAACACTTAGACCTAGACCACAAATGTACTTGGGTGATTGATTGCAGTTAAAAATTCATTCAATGCAAATTCAATACCTAAATGGCATGGTGGTGCATGGCTTTACCCTATTTGTTTTGTGTCTGTGTACAAAACAGTTGGTAAGCACACCTACCTCTGCCTAAACTGAGGGACACGTGAGATTTTTTCCAAGGTATCAGTCCAGCCTCTGCCAAGCTTTGCCAGGAGTAAAATGCTGTAGAATACTCTCCTTTTCTATTTAATGGAGGTATGCACCCAAAGCTGCCAAAAACTCGGTTGCAAACAGGAATGAATCGAATTTTATGGTAGTGTTGGGTTAGTATTATTAAACCTGATGTATTATTACTGATGAAAAACCTCAGGCCGAGAATGTATTAATTTTTCCAGTTCCTTTAGTTTGATAAGTAGATCCATAAAAAATACATAAATCCATGGCTACTGTTCCTTTCCTCAAGCCATTTCCAATTTTTTGCAAATGTATAATTTCTTTAAAGGTTAGTAGGACAACATCACAAAGGAAACAGTATAACCCTAGGAAATATAATTGAAATGATTTCTAAATCATCGCGACCTGATGACTGCAGTTTCTGCTGGTAGCAGTCACTATTTTTGCTGAAGATCATGAGTGAAACATCATTCTCATGCTGTGAAAGAAACCTGTTGCTTGTACCAATATGCAGGGAAGCTGAGCTGAGCTTCCTGGCACTGCTCAGGCAAAGCCTGAGTGGTGTTGGGCCGAGGGACATCAGTATTGCTTAGCGATTGCTGTGTAACTGGACACTTGGCACTCCTGATGGGCTGCAGATACCTAAGTTAATATTCCCTTTCTGACAAGGGAGTTAATGTGAAAGGTGTATATTAAGACTCATGATGTAAGTTGTCCTGCAAGTCTTTTCAGATTTTGGTGTTGAACTTCACCTCTTCCCAGCCAGAACTACAATTCATTGCTGAACACTAAGGTAAAAGGTTTGGTAATCCCTGAAGCTGGTTAATTCCAGGAACATAGGTACTACTTTTTCACCAGGTGAGAAAGATTTTTAAGGTATTCTTAGAGCTGGTGCCCCTCTATCCCCTGAAAGAAGCTTTTCTGCTCTACACCATTTTTACCTAGAGCTCAGGTTTGAATTTAATTTCTCTCAGTCAGAGCCTTACTAAAGTAATTTTCTGATTTTCTAGTTTGGATAAAGCAAAAATTCTATTATAACTTAGATGAAATTTTTACTGAGTTTTCACCATTCTGACTCGATAGCATTTTCCATAGAAATACTACTCAGGACCTGATACAGAATAAGATAGTTGGTCATTTCTGAAACTCTGGTTTATGGAACTGACTGTATAATTGAAATACAAAAGATTGTTTTGCTGCTCAGATTGATTCCTCTTTTGGTAACCAGTGTAGTGGGTATGTGGATGCTGTTAGAGGGGCAGTGGTGTGACAGATGTTCATGGCTACAAAGTTAATGCCTTGACTGATCAAACATCGAAGCACAGAAGTCATTTTTGTAAACAGTGGATCCACGGTCAATGCTGCTGACTATCTGAAAATTACTCTTGCAAAATCCAAGTGATTCACTGCTAGTTAACATGTGCTAGAGTTTGGCACAGTAACATCAGGAGTATGCCTAGGAGTTTGTTATGTGTCCATCATTGGTGTCAGAGTGAAGAGTATTTTCCCCATCTGCCTGTAAAGAGTGTCTGTCTGCTTTTTTAGATTTTCAATTTATCCATTAAGCTATGGGGCAGTAACTTGTTACGCTTTTTTCCCTGCTGTATATTGGAATAATTTTTCTTTCCAACTAAACACTCATTTACAATTGATAGTCAATTTAAGAGAGTAAGTGTTGAGTACAAGTTTTCATAGACAAGATGTCGCTTTTATTTAGCTCAGTATTAATATTTAAGAAGTACATAAAACAAAGCCACAAGCTAGTGTGAAATTAGTGTATGGCATGGTTTAAGCTGAGCCAGTAACCCAGAACCAAGCAGCCGCTTGCTCACTCCTCCCCTTCTTCCTCCCCCTGCTCCTGGAGGGATGGGGAGGAGAATCAGAAGTATGTAACTCCCACGGGTTGAGATAAGAGCAGTTCAGTAACTAAGGTATAATACAAACCGCTACTGCTACCACGAGTAATAAAAATGATAAGGGAAATAACAAAGGGAGAGGATACAATTGCTCACCACCCACTGAAAGATACCCAGCCCGACCCGAGCAGTGATCTGGGCCTTCCGGGTAACTCCCCCCAGTTTATATACTGGGCATGATGTGCTGTGGTATGGAATAGCCCTTTGGCTAGTTTGGGTCAGGTGTCCTGCCTCTGCTTCCTCCTGGCTTCCCCTCCTCCCTGGCAGAGCATGAGACTGAGAAAGTCCTTGCTCAGAGTAAACATTACTTAGCAACAACTAAAAACATCAGTGTTATCAGCGTTGTTCCCAGGCTGAAAGTCAAAAACACAGCCATGCACCAGCTACTAAGAAGGAGAAAAATGACTCTTAAAGCTGAACCCAGGACAGTGTATGTTCAATCACGTTCTATTTTGATGTGGCAAAACAAAAAACCAACCAAAAAAAAAACCAACCCCACCCAACAACAAAACTCCAAACTTTATCTTTTTCTAATGATATTCTGTCTTTTTTTACCACAAACTTCATCTGAGACTTGCAGGAATTGTTTCTTTACATAGAATCATAGAATAGTTAGGGTTGGAAAGGACCTTAAGATCATCTAGTTCCAACCCCTCTGCCATGAGCAGGGACACCACACACTAAACTATGGCGCCCAAGGCTCTGTCCAGCCTGGCTTTGAACACCACCAGGGCTGGAGCATTCACAACTTCCTTGGGCAACTCATTCCAGTGCCTCACCACCCTCACTGTGAAGAACTTCTTCCTTATATCTAACCTAAACTTCCCCTGTTTAAGTTTAAACCCATTACCCCTTGTCCTACCACTAGAGTCCCTAATGAAGAGTCCCTTCCCAGCATCCTTATAGGCCCCATGAATGTTTGTAGCTAATACTGATTAGGGTATGTTCAGAAAAGCAAAGAACAAAACATTTTCTGACTGTTACGCAGTAATTAACTCATTCTCACCTATACATTTAGGAAAGGAGAGATCACATTTTTTCACAGAGAAATTAAGAATCATACATAATACCTGCAATTTTTCCTTCACAAGTGTAGGGCAGAGGAGGTACACATTGCTGGAAAGGAAGCTCCTAGAACAATTTTAATTCCTTCAGTTCATTTTCAAAACTAATGTTTTTAATGTTTGATGAAAGAGAATTTACTGCTGTGATTACTTGCACCTGGTTATTTCTGCAATTACTTATTTGAATGCAGACTTGAGAATTCAAACAAATGCTCGCAGTCCTTCACAGAGTCATTTCAGAGGGATTTATCAGAATCACAAGTAATTATGAATCTTTAATTTGTTTTTTCAAAACTAGTGCTTTTGAATGAGTCACATCCCAGCCAATCAGCCTAATATCTAGTCAAAGTGAGAGCAATTGCTCAGAGCTTTCAGAAAATCAGGCCTTTTAAAATTGAGTGTTAAGATCATTAGAAGCTTTTTAAAACCATGTCCTTTTTCCTCCAGTGGCTTTGACTGGAGTTAAATGCAGAAGAGTTATTATGACAGCCACCTCTCAGGTAAGCAGTGATGATTTGTGAGGAAATTAGTACAAGCAAGTTAGGTAAATAGGGTTTTGAAGGAGAAAGGACGTTCTTGATATATGGAAAGTGCTAAGCCACAGTAGTGGTAAACGATGGCGATAAATTCCCCTAGGGAAGTAAAGGACTTGCTGATTAGGATGCAGATAAGTGTAAGGGAACATCTTAAATCTGATTTAAATGCCAAGAACAGTTTCCAGGGGATGGTCAGGTATTGCAACAAGGCCACAGAAATGACAGGCCAGGCAAGAAGTTAAATGGATCTGTCAGAAGTGTCAGCATGATAAGGTCTTTTATATACAACACAAAATTATGTAACAGGACCAATACAGAAAGAAAGGTACAGGCTTCATCTTAGTATCAGTGACATAGCAGGGACTAAATATGTAGCATTTCATGGCATGTAGGGTGCTGAAATGAAGGACTCAGGAGTTTCTCATTTCCTCTTTTTCAGATACTTTTTCTGTGTCCTTTGTTGTCTCCTTCCGTCTCTATTCCATGTGCCTGAGAACAGCAGAAGGACCCTTGTAACTTGCTACTCAGAGCTAAGGTGGATACCTGTAAGAATTTAAATTGCGTGAATAGGTGTCTATAAAATTCTGTAAATTGCTCTGAAAAGCAGCTTATGTAGATAGTCTACAGAAATGATGCAAATACAATTAAAGAAGTTAAGGCAAACTGTGTGAGGTGACTCACATAATAATTGTATACTTGCATTCGTTATCTTATTGCACTAATATGACATCATGAAGAGGACTATAATTTTGGAACATGTTTCTTAGTGCTTTAATTTTACTGCAGATGAACATGTTTGTACTTCTGTGTGTAAAACAATACAATGTGAAGTACCAAAATGCTCTGAGACTCTTTTTATATTTTTGTTTATTGGATGTATTAGGAGGTACTTTTTTCAGAAGAGCATTCCTCTCGGAGGAATGAAGAGCACAGAGTTGTCCTGTGCAACTTCTAGAAAACGTGCTGTACTCCTCATACTGAGTCTAAAGGAAATTCCACCCTTTTTATTTAATGAGTTGTGTTTGAATTATATTTTGTTTCAAGTATGTTTGTTCAGTCAAACATGTAGACAGTAGAGGTGCTTTGGCACTCAGCTGTTACTCATCTCACTGGGGATTTGGTACCTAAATGCATCTGTGGCTTGGCCTTAGGTCTTGTTTAGAGCTCCTTGGAATCCTTAATTGATTGTTTAGATTGGCATGGAAAATACATTGGGTTGTATCTTGAGCTGTAGACAGGAAGCTAGTCTGATATAAACTGTGACCACAGGCTACACTGCCCTCCTCAAATTGTTGCTGGGAGAGTGGCTGCAGCCTTAAGAAAGCAGTGAATACACTATGTCCACAGCAGTGGAGCAACATCAGGTCCAAGTGCAGTCTTCTCCCCAAGTGTCCTTGCTCTGGGACTCAAAACTGAAGATACAAACTCTGTGTAACAGTAAGGAAAAACTCAGAATCAAATGAAAAACATCTCTTGTCTCTGCAGAGGTACCAGTGAAACCACCTTAATAATGGAGGGTTCTCTGCCTTTAGAAGTTGACTGAAAGCAGCCGACTTACTATGTAGAGATGTCAAGCTAAACATCTATTTCCTTCCTTTGGAAAATTAAAAGGAACCACTGGAATAATTTAATAATTTTGTTTATTTGGATTACTAACACATCAGGTTGTAGAAGTTAATTGTATGTCATCCTTTGGAAGATAGGTATTAATTAAACATTTTCTAAGTGTAAGGAACCAGGGTTAAATTCAAAATCATGATGTTCAGGGAATGCTTATTGATGCTACAAGGTGGCCAAAGAACTGTAATCCATTTATTATCATATTGGGTTGATTAATGAAACTGTTGATGAAGCAGAAAGGAAGATTGCTTCATAGAACAATGATTAGGAAGTAGATGAAAATGTGGTTCAGGTGCCTGACATCTGTATGATGACTCCTGACAAGAAGAAAACAAAATGGCCTGGCTCCATGGAGACCTCAGCAGAGCCTGACGTAGGTATTATTTCACTGACCGTTACCCTTGAATTGGAAGCAGATAAATTCACCTCTGTAGTTACATGGGTTGTCTTAATTGCTTGTTGATGGAGGAGTCTTCTTATTTCTGGATGCAGGAAAATTCTGACTGACTGGATTTGCTTCTGTGCTGAGGCTTACCCTGGCAGGGAAGGCTACTCTTCCAGCTTTGTTACATGTTTCTTTAACCAACCATTTCCTTTTCTTTGCCAAGTGTAAGACAGAACTAATTTTAAGGACTTCAATGCCACTTGGTCACCTTCTGGAGGAATGACCACACATTGTTGAGAAGGAGGAAAGGTTGCCAAAGGTTAGGGATAGCACCAAGGCAATCCAAATCCAATATGGCTGTTGGAAGTGGGAAGAGGCAATGTCCAAGACAGCCTGGGATTCTTTCTGTGGAAAAATGATGGCATATTTGATAATAGCCCGTGTTTTGACCCTTTCTGTTTTGTAAAGAAATGTATTTTCTTAAGTATGAGCTTAGATAATGAGAATGCTGAAGCATATTTGAATCACTTATGTGCTTCTCCAGTCAGGAGAACTGTTAGGCCCCCACTAGCTGCTTTAGAAAGTTCACAGCTTGCATCTAGAAGTAAATGCAGTGTTTTCCTTTAGGTGCCCAGACATTGCTGGGCCTTGTTTAAACTATTACCTATCTATCTGAATGACCAGTATATTTTATTAGAGTTTATCATCAGTTGACTGAAAGAGTTATAAAACAAGCATAAAATAGAATTCTGGTTTTAATGAACATTAAGTTCTTGCATCATTTATGTGTGAAAAAAAAAAAACCAAAAAACCACTTTTCACTTCTGAAATATATTTTTGCACTAGTTTCTAAGAACCGTGCCAATTTGTAAGGCTCTCCAAGATAACACCGTGAACTGGTCTTGAAGATAATGTGTATGAAAGAAACTTACAGGCTGCTTTGGTCTCTCTATCCTTCTTCCTTCTCACCAGTATCACTTTTCTGTAGCTGTCTCTGTGCTTTTACCTGAAGTACTACCTATAACAATCTGTCCACTCTTCCTTTCATTGGTACAGCTTGACATCAAAAGATGCTTTTCTCCTTTTTTACTGCTTGTCTTGTCTGTATCAAGAAAGAGCAGTGGCATTGAGTGGCGTTGCCATAGCTGACTCTCACCCTTAGGCAGCATTGTAAGGCTTTAATTTCATCCTGCCTCACACAGGGTTTTGTGGACCCTGTTCAGCTTAAAGTTCAGCTTAAAACCTGACATTATCATATTTGCTGTTCCCACTGGACACGCTTGTATTATCTATTTGCTTTGAATTTCCAGAGAGGAAATCATTGTGCTTTCTAATTTCCTTCAGAGGATGATAAATGCAAGAAAGGTGTAGTCTGAAAACAGACCTTCAGAAAAGACATACAATTCTCTGTTAGTGCTTTTAGGATGACTGAAGAGAAAATATTTCGTATGTCTCATACCTAAATACTAATGATGTTATCATGAATCCTGAAAGCAAAAGCTGTTTACATTTGTCCTGAAGTGATAATTTCCCCATAAGTGATTTGTTTCAAAGATCTTAGTGAAACTATAGATTTTGTGGAAAGCCTCTCCAGATCTTAGATGCTGATTTACACATACTCCATCTACATGAGCAGTTCTCTGAGAACTTTTTTATAGTGAATTACATGCTCACAGGAGCTACTATGCTGTGAGATCCAGCATGGTTTTGCCTCAATCCATTTTGTGTTTCCAACAAGTAATTATTCATATATTTTTACTCTGAAAATGACTAATTCTCTAAGTTGTAATGTTAAAGTTAAATGTGGGAAACAAAGAGGCTCAACTCCAGCGAGAGGTTTAATCGTTTAATGAATTAACTTTGTTAGCACAGATTGGGTAGAAAGAATCAAAGGGGACTGGTAATGCTAGTGAGAAAACATAACAACTTCTTCCATGGGTTGTGAGAATTAAACAACCAAAAGCTGCCTCTGAACCAGAACATCAGTTTTGTGTGTAACTGAAAAAACAGGGCATTATTTTTCATCAGGGTATTTTTGTTGTAGGTGGCATTATCACAGCAGCCTTTGCTCATTTCCACTGCCTGCAAATGTCTCACTGAGCTATTGTGTCCTTCAGAGTGACAACAGAACAACCCCATTAGACACTGCAGGTGATGTAAATGTTCTCAGAATACTTATGAAGGAATTTTCTTCTTTCTGCAGACTTTTAACACTGTTTAGTACAAAAGGTTAATTGTGAGATAAGCTCCTATCTTCCTGTTTTGGCTTCGCAGCTCTTGTGAAAATAGATGATGGGAAATAATTGTGATGATCTTTAGACCTCAATTTCAAAGATTTCATTAAACTTTAGACAATACAATTCCTTCTAAGCTGCTTCTTAACACGCGTTTGTCAAACAGGTATTTATCTGCTCGTAGAGCAATGCATCTGATGGAAGGTGGCTAGTATTGAGTTCCTTGTCTGACATTTTAAAGGCATAATTTATCTGATTAATAGCTTTCCTGAAAACCTTGTGGGTAAAGTAACCCACTGAATAATTAATATTCAGATATAAATTATTGAATAAAGGTTAAAATGTGTGTATCATCACAGGCTATCTTCAAGTGAGTTAAAATCTTCTTGAAGAATAATCTTTCTAAAATATGGTACATAGCTGGCAAGAATCCAAAATACAAACTCTTCATAGAAAAAACGTTTATTTGTAACAGTTTTTCCTTTATTTCACTAGAATCTCATTGGTTGAATGTGCTGAATCATGTTATCTTGGTTATGCATTTTGGGTACATGTTTTTAATGAAGAATTGAGGAAAAGAGAACTAGAGACTTTTAAAGAAAATAACAAAAATATGAAGACTGGAACAGTTAAATACAAAGAAGGCTGGGAGCAGGTCTGATAACAGCCTTTGCAGATCAGGACACTGTGAAAGGGAATGGCAATTCTTCCCTCTCTCTGCTTTCTAAGCATAGAAGAGGGTCTAATTTACAATGAGAGGGATGTAATTTTGAAAAACCTTCCAAGATACAAGCCTTGTTGATGCCTGGTCAGGTTGTGGCATGCCCAGTGCTGGCTAATGCCATTGCTGAGTGTTATCAGGATGCTAGAGGTGGCTGAGTGAAGCGCTGGATAAGAGGGAAAAAAGATAAGCTTGCATGACATATATGAACCCACTTCTGGTCATAGTTTAATTATGCTGAACCTTCAAAATCCCCATTTTCTAATGGAACATAATTTGTATAATTTTGTTCTTTCTCTTCTGTATTCTTTGAAAGAATCCTTTTTGGTAATGTATATTAATTTTCTTCCCAGTGCAGACATGTGTCTTCCATTGTAGCTTATTTTTTTCTCAGGGAGCAATTATTCTCCAGGCTCTGAATTTATTAACCTAATTAATTGTGTATATGCAATATTTACATATAAATACAAAAATCACATATATAAAAAATAAGTAATTTGCACAATTCTGAATTTTAAGACACAAAAATTAATAGAATTGGAATTATTTTCTTTCATTGATATATTTCTTCACAAAAGATTAATTGTCAAATTATAACAGAAATTGATTCTATTGGTGTTCAGCAAAACATTTTTTAATAGAAATATTTGATCTTGGTACAGAAGGAAGAGTAAGATGTAATAAATGCGTTCACTACTTTTTTTAATTCCTGTGACAAAGAAAATTCTATGTCCTCAAATCGAATGTATTTTCTTTCTGTTTTAAGTTAACATTAGAATTGCATGTCTCAAGAAAAATGCACTGAATATATCAGTTCAATAATTGCATTTATCAGACTGCCCTGGTAGAGAGTAGATTTGTCGTGTACTGCTGCCTCTTGGTACTTTTATAACTTTCAACCATTTCTATCAGCAAACAATATTAACTTAAAGTTTTAAATATATTTGAAGTACTCAACTGTAAAGGAATTTGAAACGCTGTGAATCATCACTAACCTCTGCAACAATTAGATCTCCACTGTTTTAAACCATGACAGAATGTCTAAAATTAAAAGTCAATATTGGAGGATAGAAGGAAAGCTCAATACTGTTTTGTTGCAGTATCACTAAATGCAACACCTAGTTTGGAACTGCTCATCATCACTATGTTTGAACAAGGACTGACCAGCAGAAAAATGTAAGAATACTTCTGAGATAATCAGTGGGAAGAAACCATTATGCACACGATTCACCTGTATATTCAGAGCAACATTATTTGGTAGAGCATTTCTTCATGCTCATAGAATTCTTCAGACAAAAAGCACTCAACACAGTGCCTGACAATCATCAGAAGTACAGTTAGCACTGTAACCATGGCAAAAAGTTCTCCCTGTGGTTATAATGTGTGTGCTGTCTGATTTTTCAGCACATAAAGCACTACAGTTTCTTCAGGTAAAAGACTTAGTGACATGTGGCATTCTGTGAAGCTCATCTGTCACTGTATTTAGAATAATATACATGAAGTGTAATATATTTAGCTTTATCTTTTTCTGCATGTGGCCTTTGTTGCTTAGAATATTTGTATTAAATCTGTTTTTCCCTTCTGTTTATATGTGATACTCCACTATTCAATTCTTCTGAATGCTTGTGTACAAACAAAGCCCCCAAAATTGATATTGAAATGCAAATACGATATAACCAACCTGCCTCCATTGCATTAAGATGCATAGAAAATGACCATATTATACCATTCTGAGCTCTGAATGTGCACCCAAAATAAATATAATCCATCACTAAACACTTTTTTAATCTCATAATGGGCCATCAGTGTGCTGTCTTCATATGCCAAATCACAGCTGAAAGCAAACAGCTAGAAAAGGCTAAGAGTAAGCATGTCACCCTTAGAATTAGTCAGGAGGCAGAGTTCTGGCTGTCTTCACACTTCGTCTGTATTCACTGGCTTCCAGGGAGCAATTCTGTAATTCTTACCAACCTAGGGGAGAAGAAAATCAGACTAAAATATTGTTTCTGGCAGCATTATAGTGAAACATACGATAGAAATGGGACAGGACATGCTGCAAATGCTGGTACGTGAAAGTCATAACAGCAAAAGAGATACATGATGCTTAAGTGTTCAGAGCCTGTAGAAGTTTTTTAAAGAGGTCAGGTTTTCACTGATAAATGCATATTGATTGGAGTTGAAACATTCTGTTAGCTCCAACAGGTCAAGGCTGCTGGGAGGCATCCTTCCAGACAGCCATTTCTGGGCCACTCATCCCCTTGGACCCCACATGTGACTGTTTGCGCTGGACTACTTGGCTGACACACATCACTGCCAGCCCTCAGGTTGCCAGTGGACTCTTCTGGCCATACCAGAAATATCAACAAATCTCCATTTACATTCTTCCAAATTCTTTTAATTTCTGACTCTGGAAAATTTCTTACTGCTGAAATTTGGTTCTGATCCTGAACAAAAAGCACCTTTTCCCCTTCCCCCTCCTCACTGCAGTTTTGAAAATGAGACACTCCTGCAGGATGGAAATTCTGGCTTAGGGTCTGTCCTTTCACAAAACTACCCTGAATTTTGACAGAGCAATCAGCAGGCTACCACTGGAGCTGTAGATTGAACGTTAGATTGGCAGAGTAATTGTAAGGAGAGAAGTGCACTGAGGTCTAGCTTAGGCTGGGAATTGGCATTACAAATCAGAGTGACTGTGCATTGGCAGGGCAGTGTACTGGGAGCATAGACTGGCTGCTTATCCTTCTAAACAAGTAAAACCTCAGTAAGCTTTCCCTGAATGATTTGATCTAGTAGATAGCTAGTACTCAGAGCCCAAGGTAGAAGTTATTGACTGTATTTTCTGTCTGATACGTGAAGCTTGATGGTGATTTGTATCTTACATGGGAATTCTTATGGATTGCAATAGGAAGCAGACGTATATAGTCATACAGAATGCATTAGGTTTTGATGAGATGGTTTAAGCTATTAGCAGTTTGCTTTAAATCACCAGCACTGGACTACTTATTCTTTTTGTGTTTTTAGATGTCATGCAATATTTGGGTTTAAACTTGTTTGGTAGACTGTAAGCATTATTATAAGAGACTGTTCCCTGACTGTGCTAGTACAGAACTTGCCAAAAATATTTTCTCAGATAAATACATTCTTTCTTTTTATCATTCACTTACTGGTATAATTTCTCATCTTTAGCCTTTTCTTGCTACATTTGCAACAGCGTGGGAATCAATTAAGCCTTGAATTACTTGAATGTTTATTTGGAGGAAAGAAACACTTGCATTTATGTAAATCAAACTATAAAAAGATCAAGAAACTTGACAACTGTGAAGTTTTGAGAGGATCAGTAAAAATATCAAGTAAGCAGCGTGTTAGAATATGGGTTTGCAGACACTCAACCTTTTCCTTTCAGGCTATCAAACAAGTCAACTCAGCATCCAGGGAGTCAGTGACAAATGAACTGTCTCTCTGGGAAAGTAGACTAAATGCTAACACAGTGTGTGCTTTAGTTCAGATTCTCCTAAGTCCTGCCTGCCTGCCTGTGTGGTTTTGATACTTTCCCATTAGTTATCTTTTTTCTTTTTTGAAATATTATTTGCATAAAAAGCAAAAGAATTTGTCAGGGATTTCTGTAGTTCTGGAGGCTTAACAAATAGTGAGATGTGGGCACCTGGACTGCGTCAGACTACAATAATCTTGACACATTCAGAATACTGTTAGCTTATCACACATGCTCTGGTACGTTTGCCAATACCACATAAAAGATTTCTTTGATTAAATATTCTACGGACTAGGTTAAATAAAATCTCCAGGATTAGATTTCTGGTTAAAACTGAAGTATTTATCTTAATTACATGCCAGAACAGTGAAAGCAAGAGGGATGAGATGCCTAAAATTCCAGTGCTGATGTATGCAGGCAGTCGGTCTCTTTTCATTTGCTCCTTTTGAGGCTAATGTATTCTGTGTAAATATATGACTCATGACCTCATTTTCCTTTGACCATAAGAAATATATTAAGCCAAATCAGAGAATGGACTTTCAGTGAAAGCCTTGCAAAGGCAGGTTAAAGGAATTGTCCAGAATCGGAATAATTTTTGAAAGGAAGAAAGAAGGAAGAAACATTTTACAAACACTCGGAGTTTGTTGAGCTTGTAATTATCAAATACAGACATGTCCTTGCAACGTTAAAAGCTCTGTTGAAAGAAAGCTGGGTTTCCACATATGAAATCTAAAGTATATAAAATTGTATATTTATATAGGTTTGGAAAATGAAGTCAGAACACTTTTTAGAAGTTTTAGGTTTAGAGAAGCTTCAAAACTTAACAATAACAATGCATAAATGCATGCTTAAACTAGATAATAGGCACTGACAATTCAGAGGAGCTAAGTAGTGATAAACACAATTAATCATGCAAGTATTCACTTGTCATTCTGCAGCTGATTCAGGATGTAGTAACTCTTTCAACAGTCCCATGATTTCTGAAGCAGACTCTTGTGTTTAATTGGAGTCCTGAGCTGACTGTTCCTTATCTAATAAATGTTTTTATTGATCTTGTGGGCTGAAGATCTGCTTCACTTCATGGACAATAGTGAGAAAGGAGAGGGATATTTTGAAAACTCTCACCTGCTAGCAAACCCTGTTGCAGGGAGATGGACTTGCCCTCTGCTAACATGGCTGTTCTTGCAGCTCATGCCACTATGTGCTGCAGTGGGAAGGATGATATGGCAGATCCAGGAGATCACACTTCAGACTGTAGCTCAATTGCTTTTAGGAATGGGGTGGCAGTTACAGATACATCATCTCAGTCAGTTCTGTGAACCACACAGGAATAATATTGTTAAGTGCAGAAAAATTACATTTTTTCTGGTCAGCCACAGAACCATTTAACAACAGAAATTCCTTGTTCTATATTTGCATCTTGCACTAGACATTTGCATCTCACTGAGAGAGAAAATTAAATTATTTTTACATCAGTGATTTCTGTGATCTTGCTTCTAATGAACCACTGGCTGATTAATTTTCCTTCCTAAAATGGCACTTGGTTTCTCAGAAGGAACATTACCATTACAGTCTTCATCACTCCTATAAGTCACACAAAGTGAAGGATGTTAAAAGATATTTTTACTTTACCTGTTTGGGGCAGAATATGCTTGCAGTATATGTAGGAATCCAGAGAACTAGGCAATCCCATATCGAAGAACACTCTGCAATGATTTGTTGGAAAAGAATGTGTGAACTTCTAAAGTGCAGACAGTGGGAACATGGTCCACTGGTATGAATATGGGAGTTGGAAAGTCTGGGTTCATCTTTGTGCTCTGCCTTTCTCTTTTTCCTTAAATTCCCATATGGCAATGAATTTTGGTGAACCTCTTCTCCCTCTCTGCAAACAGGGGCAGCAGTATCACCGTGTTTAAAATTGTTGCACTAAATAACTGGAGTGCTCATGGGTTCCTGGAGCTATACTTAGTCCAGCTGAAGGCTTGAGACTGATAGAATAGATTTCAGGTAATGTAACAGAGGTTTATTTAATTATCTTCTCTAAGTATTGACTTTGTTTACTGAAAGTTGCATTTACTTTAAAAATACTGCATTTCACTTTTTCTTACAGCAGCTACACATAGTTTTATCTGAAAATAACATGTGGGGAACATGTCTTTGAAGGGAGCTGTCAGAGTACTTCACTGTTTCATAAGCAGATCAGAATTGAAAAAATTCCATTCATTCCCCAATCTCCTAAAACAGCCAGAAAGTATTAGACCTCATAACACTGATAGAAACAAGCTCTCATGAATCACTACAAAAATCCTGTCTTTAAGAGTCTGATGCTGGTGGCAGTTTCTGCCATTTTCTCACCATTCCCCATGTTCTGACTGTGCCAGTTCTGCCTTTAAAACCCCCCATGCAGCAGGCACTTTGGGAATGGCGAGGATTCGGCAGCCTAACTGGCTTGATGGGAATTTTAGCGAACTCCTTTTATTATCTGGTTGCTGGATGGGTAACTTGGGAACAAAATCAGTGCTGATCACAGAAGGGAGGCAGAAAGGCATTGTGTGTTAGGGCAGTACCTCCATGCCTCAGCAGTTCCTAGGCTCGCTCATGTCCTTTGCTCTGCTTGGGGCTGGCTTTTCGTCTGGACATTAACTGGTGTTTCTCTACTGAAACTGGGGAGAAGAACAACCCCTGCAACACTGGCAATTACTTTAAAACTTAAGGGAATGAACTTTAACAGCAAATACGTTATCTTCTTGACAAGTAAGCATTCGTTTGAGTTGCTTTCAAAGGCTAATGAAAATACAGTGGCTTAAAGAAAAAACAGAAAGGACATATTTTGTGTTTCGGATGTTTGCTGGCAGGTCCTGAGCTGGTGTAAATTAACTCTGCTCCATTCAAGTCAGCAGACTTCTAGCAATTTATGCCAGAAAGGATCTTTACCTTTTAACCCATGGAAGTGGATTTAAGTAAAGTGATCACAGGTAATCTTGCTGGAAATGATGATTGCTGCTTGAATGCTGTTTTGCATGGTCTGACCTGATGTAACACAGTTCTAGTGGCAAGTACCAACCTTGAGGCACTCCAGGGAATTGACTTTCCCTTGACAATTCAAGCTTGTCTATCAGGTTTGGAGCAGGATAGGGATTGTACTAGGAATGATCATATGATGGCAAGTGTCCCCCTATGGCTTAAGGTAACACATTATACTCTGCTTTGCAACTAAGTGCAAAGGTGGAAAAGGTCAATCTTTTTATTTCATTTGAGGAGTGATAATTTAAGTTGTCTGTAATCTGTCACTGGACCCTCTGGGACGAGAACATTTAACATGATTTTAAGAGTAAATCATGAGCAGAACAGACATAATTGTTGAAGCAAGACTACTGTGCTTTCAGTGTAGGTTTGAACATCCTTAATAGATCCCAGACTTCCATTAGGCTTTGATCTTTCATTTATTGTCACTGCTGAGAAAAAATACAGCCAAAGGGAAAAGATCAAATTATTGTTTCCTGTGAGTTATTGGGAGGAATTAAATACGACTGTAACAACAGCATCTTCATAGCAAAACAATATGAAATCTTGAATGACAATGAGAAAGAGAACAATTTCTGTCACGTTAAATGGCTGAAATACTGAATTAATTTTAACTCCAAGCCCTTTGAAGATTTTAATGAAGGGAGAAGGAAGCCAAATTACTCAGGATTTACAAATGCCCATAGACTTGCCCCAGATCAGTGCTTTGCACATGTGCCAGTGTCCTCTTGTCATTCCAGATGTCCTCTGTTGTAGTTCATTGCTTGTCTACAAGACCAGGCTTTTTTCTTGTAGACCAGTCTTTCTCATTTACTCTCCCGTGGTGCAGTCTCCCAAGGTAATTGGGAAGTATCCTAATTAAGTTTTGTTAATTTAAAGAGAAGGGGCCATTATATACCTTGGATGGGAAATGCAATACAAGGGTCGATTATTACAATGATGATTATTATTAAGCATTTCAGACTGTCTATCTGCTCTATTGACAACCTATTTGCAATCATTATTTTTATATGAATAGTCATAAGGACCATGGAGATATAAAGTACGATACTTGGCAACATTTATGCAATTAAATACGCATTTAAATTCTGCTGGTAGTAGTGGAAATTAAAATCTTCAGACTGATTAGAAGATGGTTAGGCTCTATTAATCTCCACCGTCTATACATCTATCCCTGTAGCTATCTGTCCTCTTTAGATGTTTCAAAGGTGTTCATCTGTGCCCTTGAATTACAGAATAATTAAAACTCTTTTATCATAGTGTAAAATGTCTCAACTTCTTTAAAATGAATATGTATTAGTATTATTTACATAAATATCTGCATTAATGTCTTAATCTCTCAAAAGTAGAAGTGCCATTTTTCATGCAGTCATAAAATTCAGTAGCTTTTCAGTGAGAAGAAAAGCATCCCATTTGGACAAATTAAAAAGAGTAAGGAGAGATTAGTCCTATGCTTGTTTGATGGATAGAAATTTCATTTGAATAAGATGCCAAAAGTTAGGTTTCTCTAGAATTATATTCTGGCTAATTGGAGCTTTCACCTTTTCAGCCTTTGCTCAGGGCTTTTTACTACTGGTCTTTTACTACACCATGTAAAAAATAATGAGAAACTAACTTCAGTTTCATAATTGTCTGCTGGTATCATGAAAAAAATAAAATCAGGCTACTTGCTCTGCTCCTGGATCTTTCTCACTTTGCATCTATTTCAGAGAAAAGGGAGATTTGCAGTAGAAGTTTTGCCCAAATGAAATACTGCATTTGTTGAATTTTTGTTTGTGTTTTACAGCCAAAAAGAAAGGACAGTAGTAAAAGCTGGCTTAAAATGTTTCTATCTATTGTATTTGGACAGACAATACTACTGTATTCGTTTGAAGTATCCTTCGGAGTGCCTGTTCACCCTCTGTATAGCCCTGAGAGTCCATTTATTTCACACATCAATTACACACTTGACATTTTAACGCTATGTCTCTGATTTTAATGGGTTTTAGGAACTGCATCATGATTACAGAGAAACGTTTCATTCAGAAAAAGAGACACCAATCACATTAAGAACAGAAACATAAATTGCAAAATGTTAAAATGAATGTAACTGGAACTCAAGAAAAAAGTAAAATACCTGTAGATTTTCCATCTCCTAAGCAGTTTTCCTGTGTAGGTCCAGAAAATACACTGCTGCTGGGATACTGAAATCTTTTTTTGGATCTACACCATTGAGAACAGGATTTCCCTTATGGTTATTACGTGCCTTTAGCATTGTTTCAAGAGCAGTTCAATGGAATTAGAATGGGTCTGAAATCACTACAAATGTTGTTCTGAGTTGAAGAAATTCCCAGGTGGTAATTTGATGTTTTCAGCTTTCCTCCTTGTAAGATCTGTCTAGTTTGAATGTCAGCTACATGTGGCTGATGTTTGAAACCATCTTTTTAGGTCTTGCCTCTAAGAAAGATGTGCTGGTTTTTTATTTCTTTTAGTAAGATACTGCCCACTAATAGTAATTAGTCCAAAGCAAAGATTTTTGGGTGCTATTTAAGTTGCCTCAGTCACAAATGACCTAGAAGTCATTTTACAAGAAATTTGCTGATGTGTTGTTAGCAGTGGCATTTCAAAAACATTGGTATTAATGGAACTTGGTAACTGGACTTTCACCCTCTTTATTAATTTAGTGTTTAAACTTCACACAGGGCTCCTAACTTTGCAGAAACTAGGGAAGAAAATGCTTGATAAAGGTAATTTTAATTGGTTGCTATGTGAAAATAAGGAAAAGACAAAAGTATGCAAAAAAGCTTCACAGAAATAGGAGAAGTCAGATTTTATCCTATTTCTTCTTATTTCTTTGGGTGGTGCTTTAGCTACTTTGGGAAGCTCTCGAGGTAAAAGATTTTTTAGCCCATATGAGCATCGGTATCAGGAATATTTAACTCCTGCTAAATGAGATAGAGTTTTCCCAGAAAAAGGAGAGATGAAAAGCAATCTATCCAGTCTCTAGGCCAAGTCTAGCCAAGTATTTTCTCATTGTCTTTAATAATAAAAACAGAGTGTATGCAAATTTAATTTTTAGTGAACCCAGTTTGCACTTGTAAGTGAGTAAAAATTCATCCCTTTGGGAAATCTGTCACTAAACTCAGTGGCATGAGCCTATAAGTCTGATATATATGTTTCAGTGTCACTTACTCTGGGCAGAAGGGAATGAGTTTACAGAGAATAATTCCATTCAACCTCTGTGCATGTGTCGTCCCTTACTTAAGATATTTTGCATATTCCTCTCAAAGTGTCCATAGAAAATGAGGACCCATTACCATTTCAATCCAGGGAAATTATGACAAGATTTTTTAAAGTGTCTGGTGCTAGACTGGAATTCATAATGCTGTATTTGATTGAGTCTGCATAATAGCGCCAGTGCAGCACTGGGCCTGGATTAAGGCTTTACACCTTGACTAGACAGTCTTCAGACAGATACTTGTGAACCTCACTGCAAATAAAGTCATTTGGCAGAGAAAGGCACCAGGACTTGGATTGCAGAGTCTAATTCTTACCTCCCCATATGGATGGGAAGGTGGTAGAACAAAGCTCTAGTCTGAAATGTTCTCATTAAGAAGCTGCTTATAAAGCAGCTCCCCGTCACTCACAATCAGTCAGTGCACCTAGCTCCAGCTAGGGCCTGCCTGGGTGAGTGATCCCAGCACTTTGGAAAGCCAAGTGTATAGGGCTTGTTTTCTCATAATTTAAATTAATCTGCTTGGCTGGGAGCTAATAGAGACTAGGAATGCCCAGACAGTCAGTTACCAGGTCTCACATAAAAACATGTTTGATGATTGTTTCAGATGTGTTGGCATCTCGTTGCACATGATGTTAATTTATTATACTGCCCAGGGAGTTAGGACAGGAGAGCCACATATGCTGTCCATGTATTGCTGCCTTGCTGCCTATCAGTACCTCTAAAGTAAAGGACCAAAAGGTTGTAGAGGCTGTCAGTATTACAACTTCCAACCAAAAGAGAATTGTCTCAGAAGATGAGAACCCATTTCTGATGTGAAATATCTTTTTTCTTTTTTTTTCCCTGCTAGAATTATTCTGACTTATGAATGAATATGAGAGGTTTTATGATGTTGCTGTTTAATGTACTTAAATTCTGATATGACAGACTATACTATCACTACAGGAAGTAAATTAAGTCACCAAAGTGTTATGCAGAGCCCCTGGGCTAGGCTATGTAGGACATAGTGCATAAATTGTACCACTTGGCCCAAAGCACTATAAATCATATACACTTCTAGCTATGATTTCCTCCGTATTTTCCCTGGTTCCAGTGTGCAGATATGGAAACTGAGCAGAAAGTTACTGGTTTATGCAGTGCTGCCCTCAAGACTCAAACCAGCATGTGATTCACTTAGAATTCACAGGGATTTTTACAAATGATATTCTAGTTTGTTCCAATGGCTGTTTAATTTCTGAGTGCTTAAGTCTGTCGAATCAGATTTGCAATACTTAAAAATGTATTAAAAATGAAAGCTTCAGTTCTTTCAAATTCTCTCAAATTCATTTGCAAGAACAGGATCAACAAGGAAAATTGTTTATTAGATCTCATAGTCTGGACCAGGTGCCATGTTAGAGGTAAGACAGGACACGTGCTGCGCCATTCAAACATCTAACTCAACTCCTCCCATACCTGACTCACATGACTCAAAAGCAGGAATTGCTGTTTGTTTTGTGTCTATCTGCAATGTGGTGGTAGCTTAGGCTTCCAACTGATGTTTATATTCTTTTGCAAGTTGCAGGATAAGCATATAGATTAAACTGTATCTAGACTGTACATACAAATATTGGGGAAGTCTTGGTGGCTGTAAATTCATAGGGCCACATACTGATCTTTTGACTGACTTAGTTATATACTGTTTTATTGAGTAAATGCTGCTGTGGAAGTTAAGGGAGTCAGCTACTATATTATTAGTAAGGGTGTCTGGATGTCAACTGTCTATTGGAACTGGGTTGTTAAGCCATTTTTTTTTCTTACCTTTTTCCCCCCGAGAAAGAATACTGAGTTGTAATAAAATACTAACTTTCTAAAGCAAAAACAGGGTGAACCCCTGCCTCTTCCTACAAAATGAACACTAACTGTAAAAACCCCTGCCTTTTAATGGCCAACTTCTTTAATAAAAGATAGAATCTGTTCTAACTGTTTGGAGAAAAACCATGATGCCATTAATATGTTCAGGTATTCAAACAGAGCAGATTTTTTCTGCTAAATCTAGATAATTATTGTCCCTTGTGATACATCTAATTGCCATTACGTTTACAATGATAAACATCAAGTCTGCATTTGATTTATATTGGACAGATAGTTAGAAACTGTAGCAAGGTGCTGTGCCTGGTGGTTTACAGACAGAAGTAAAAACACAGCACACAGGCAGGGGAAAGAAAAGATTAAAATATTCATGTTGAAATTTACTTTCTTACAGTTTTGAGCTCCAAAGACCTGTTCAGTCCTAACTGTGCTGCTTCACTGGTGATGAGCTAAGCTGTTGTGTCCATGGCTGCAGGATTCAGACACAGACACTCTTCAGACCACCATGATTTTTGTAACTGGTAAGTCATAATAAACGAGGGGGTCAGTGAATTATGCCATCAGAGATGTCTGTACAGCCTAAATCAGAATGAAGAGAGTTGGGTAGCTGGTGCACAAATTTACATGCTTTTAAAATGTAGGATGTAATGCTACATGTCTGTACTGATAGTTGGGGTTTTTTATTTGTTTATGAAGTGTTTATGGATCTGTTTCAGTAGTTTCAGTTTCAGACTGCAGCACTGTCAGATTCTATCTGCAGTTATGAGTGTAAACATCTTACTGATTACAGTGACGGTTTTCTCTGATGGAAGAATTGGAAGTCAATAGGAAGGGTGTGTTTTGAAGACAGAAATTGGTCTATAATTTCTTAACTGATAACTGTCCAATTATTAGAAGATAGTGAAGGAGAGAAATGGCTCTATGTTTTATCACTTCATGTAGTTACACATTTTCCAAGTCATGTTTCTTTCCCTTGCTTTCCCTAAACAGCTCTAAAGCTGACAAAGACATGCTTTGTTCCTGTCTTGTAGCAGGAATTACTCCCCTGAATAATATTTTGAAGAAACCAATATTCCACAGAATTCCCAAATTTTCAGCATATTCAGATTGGGCAGTGGCTGTTGCCAGGCACTCTCCTGAATGGTTCCAAAGGATAAACTGAGAACAGTAATTTAATCATAGTGAATATAAACAGTTTAATTTAGTGAGCACTTGGCATTTTTAAGTATGTCTGTGTAGTCCTACTGTTTCAAGAGGAATACTCGGAAGTTAAAGTCGTATACATATTCTCTCTTGTTGCATTGTAGCCTGAAGAAAAAGTGGATAAAAGCTCTTATCTCTTCATGCTGCAGCTAACTAAAAATGTGAAAAAGTCTAACTTTTCAAAACCCAAGCTCTAAAAAAAGCATTAAAAAAAGCAACCCCAATCCTCCCTGGTCAAAACCAACCCACCAAGATTAAAACTTAAGTGAAGCAATGAATACAAAAAGAAGCAATGAATAGCCCAAATCTAAGACTGTTTCAGTTGTCTCAGTTATGATTTCTTGTGCATCTGCTCTGATGATCAGTTATTTCTGCTGCTTGATAAAAAATCAGAACATTTTGAATAGTATCTTTCATTTTTCAGGGTAGGTTTAAAGTGACTCGATCACATCAGAATGATCAGAGTACCTAATATTTAGAGATGATGTAGCTTCTATCTGCAAGCAGTTGCACATAATCAAGGTTGCGTGAGGTATTCAAGAAAATCTAATTTAGGTAGTCAGACTTCGAAGACCAATTATATATGTTCCTTACACAGAGACAGGCTCCTGCTGAGTTAAGCTCTTGCTCTGACTCACTGTCTATAAGCAAAATCAGGAGTCCAGGGAGTTAAGCTTTCTAAAATTCAATTTATGCTAAAAAATAGATGGTAGAAACATTATTGCGGTTTAGGTAACAACAAGCAGGCCAAGCTTGCTAAATAGTAATTCACCTGAACACTGGAGTGACTCAAAACCTAACTTGCTTTTCAAAGCTTGGTTCTTCAATGAACTGAACACATTAAAGGATCATCACAGGGAGAAGATATGTCTTATGTTCCAGTACGCTAACCTTATGCTTGGATCCGTGCAAAAGGCTTAGGTGTCAAGTTCCTTTAGGCAGAAGATCAGATATGATTGGGCCTCCAAAGACAATTTGAAATATAAAATATAGATTACTTTGTTAAACTTCAGGTTTATGATCAAGTGTTAGGTTGGAGTGCTAGTGCCCAGGTGGTTTGAATTGAGTTTTTTCTATATGAAAATTCAAAGGCATAGATTACCTAACTGCTTTGCTGTTGATATCCCTCTGTCTTCTCTCAATGGGATGTTTACTCTGGTGTGTAGAGAAAGCTCAGCTTTATTGTCTCCTGGTGCTATGTTTTCTTGAGTCAGGTTTCGATGCTCTTAATTAGACACTATCATTTTGTATCAGAGATAGTCATGCTTGTCAGCTTCATACATGATGAAATGAGTAATATCTAGTTGGACTTTCATGTGTCAGCAAATAGATTCTATATTTAAGCTTCATCAGTTTATTAGGATCTTGTTTGCCCTTCGTAGGTCCTCAAAATACCTTGAATCTTTCAGCTTTCTCTCTCTCATCTCTTATTTACTCTCTTTTCCTACCAAATAATCTTCACCTTTGCCACCTTCTCATGATACTTAAGGAACGTTTTTCCTATTATCTCTGGTATTCCTTGCTAGTAATGACACCCTTTTAACCTTCATTTTTCTGGTTGTATGCCTATCTAGTTGTATAATACCTTTCCATTCCTCCTTTATGTTCTTTTTAGATTTTTAAGTCCTTTAAAGAGTCATACCAGGTCTTTTTCCTCCATGGTAGACTCTTTTGCCTTTATTTTTTTAATGTAGCCTGTTTTAATAATCTCAAATGCTCCTGCACTTCATTTTTGCTTAGAAATTTCTCCCAAAAGATTCAACCTACTAAGTCTCTGAACCTATTGATTTTTGCTGTTCTTATTGCACTGTGCTTTGCAATAGAGAACTCAGATAATTTCTTGGTTTCCCCCCTTCCCAAATTTCTTTCTATTTTGAAATTCTTCAATTAACTTCTCCTTATGAGTTAGAATCAAATTTATGGCACCAGTTCCCTGAGTAGCTTCCTCTGACATCTGGACAAATGAAATTGTCCCTGAAACACAGCAAATCCTTTTTGGGCAGCCTGTATTGTCCAGATCTTTTCCCAGATATAGTTTGGTCATAAAATCTGGCTTTACTGTTTTGTCCTTTGCATTTACTAGCTATAACTGAGCTTGATTTTCCTCTTTCTTTACTTACTGGTAACTTACTCTGTACAAGACCCATTCAATGATATTGTTCTTTAACTTCCTGGAAAAAGAGGAAAATGCTTAGAGATAGATTTACAAGGAGTGAGTCATCTTTCACTCAGTGTTCTTACAGTTCTGCAGACAAGAAAGCCCAGAAGCAAAAGAGAGTCAATATTATTGCCAAACCTATTTCATAAAGGAGAATTGAAACACAGTGATTGTCCAAAGGTCATTCTTGATGTCTGAGGAGGATTTGAGAATTGCTTTAAATCTCCTTAATTCCAGTTCACTGTCTAAGTGACAGGCAGTTTTTTCCTCATATTCATCTATCTCTAGTTCATTTTTTAGCAGTTACTCAGATTCTTTCTCATCTGATTTTGATATAATTTAATTAATTGTTTCACAGTTAGGGGTTTTTAATCCTTGCTGAAAATAAATTGCCTTCTTTAGGGTTTCTTTGGAAAGACAGATTATGGATAGGAAGGTAAAAATGGGGGAGGGGGAGGAGGTGGAAGTTAATCTGAAATGGTAATTCTGCTTCAAATGTTTATATAGCAAATTTTCCTGTCCACAAACATTTTAGATACATGTATGAATGTATGTATGAAGGTATGTATTTAATTGACTAATGATTTTCTATCCATCGGTTTAGGTAATAGTGATATATGTTGTTTATCTAGTTATGGAGCAGTCTTAGATGTGAAGAATGTATTCCAACCCTTGCTTCTCACAGTTACCAAGTAGAAAGAGAAAGAACAGACTGCAGGGACACATCTCCCAGGGTCAAGGTTTCATCCCAGTAGGAAGGATGGAAGGAGAGGAATATTCAGAGATTTCTGCTACTCACACTGTTAAATCCTACACAGCCCTCAGTCAGTTGCATTTTTTGCTCCTGCACTTATGTCTAGAGGGAGCTATCTTGCATTCATACCAAATCAACTTGGTTTTCTTTTCTTTTTTGATATTTTTTTTTCTTTTGAAGATTTTATGCACAACCCTGATGCTTTCAAATACTTTTGGTTCCTTTCCCAAGCTTCTTAAGCCCAGAGATGCCACACAGCAAAAGGAGCTCTGCTGACTCCTATGCTCTGAGCACCTTATGTAGCGGGGAGCCTGATTTACTTTTGAACATTGGTGGATGTGATAAAACTATTGAACCTATTTTCTAAACCCCATGAAACTGGTCTTTATAGTGACTCAGCTGGTCTTCCTGTTCATAAGTAATAAAATCTATAAGAAACACATGAAGAACTGCCAAGAAGATCAAAACTAACATTTCATTCCCAAGCAACACTATATTTTTCTCATCCAACTACCAAAACATAAGTAACTAAAAAAGTAATTTCCTTTTCCATTATTCAGAATTAAACAGCAGCAGAGATGGGAAAGAAGGCGGCCAGAAAAGAAAGCAGACAGAGGTGGTCATAAAAGCTGGTGACTGACAGCAGTGGCCAAAGCAAGCTAATCAGACAGATCTCTCTGAGTTCCTGGTACTTAAATGCACTGGGTTTGTTTCTGCATGGTAGAATTTCTGCTGAATATTGGCTTACAAATGTGCCATTGGCTTTTGTAACTGCTATTTATTATTTGTCAGACAGCTTGGGAATTGCATCTATAGGCTAAGACCTTTCTTCCCTGGCAACATACCAACTCAAAGCAGAAGGATATTTGCTTCCCCAAAGAGGTCAAAATAGCACAATGATAAAATAACACAACGAGAATAACATACAGATGCAGACAGATATGTAAACTGTTACCAGTTCTGGAGAGCAAGGTGTCTACTGCTCAGCTGGCCTATATAGAACAAAGCACGGTATTAAAAAAGTTAAGCATGATATCCTAAATTCAGAACTGTTCATAGCTGTGTTGGAGCAGATCAGGGACCAGGTAACAAACATAAAAAAACACTCATCTCCCTTTCTTTTTTTCCCAGGAATAATAATTTGTCTGCCCATAGCAGGGTTTCCTCAACAGTGGTTCAGCTGCGCTTGGTGAGTGCCTTACTCAAGGCTTACTCAAGCCTTTTTTATTGCTTTTCTTCCCTATAGGGATGTGGAGTTCTGTTGAAGCCTAGTAGGAGAAAAATAGGTGTAGTTTTATCTCAGTTTCATGCAGTGGTAGTTTATATTAAGAAAACTGAAACTTCTCAGGCCTGGTATTTATTCAGTTCTTTTACATAATTCCCAGGGTTGTATTACAATAAAACATGTAAGTTGAGCAATTAAATTAATGAATAATGTCACTGTTGTTTCAGTAACTTAATACAAGGTAAAGAGGCATTGATTGTGGAATGATTCATTTCTGATGCACACCCACAAATTATCATTCCTTGTACTTGATTTTGTGTGTATAATTTTGCACTTCAACAGAGAATGGCCTCCTCACTGCATGGAAGAACTGTGCTAAGAAATTTGCTTCTGCTTCTTTATGTCCTTTAAGAGATAAATGATCAAGGGCTCAGAGTTCTCAGTGACATTTAAGTGATGGATATTGCCAGAGTGCAGTAAGGTCCAGAAAGCCTGCTTAGGCTTCTGCAATCTGGGAGTTGCAATGCTTAAACAAACGAGACTTTGACTGAAATGGGGTGGTTGAAGGTCAGGAAATTTTCCAGTATGGTAGAATAAGATATTTGAATCCTGCATATGATGCAGGCTCTGACTAGAGTTTGCTAAATAGTGGGGACCACCAGCTATTTTGTCTCAATGGTAGCCCCATGGGCTGCATGTGGAGTGTTTCTCTATTCTACAAATTCAGACTAGAGTGCTTTCCTGCAAATAACAGACCACCTTTTGTGAAACATGTATAGTATGTGAGAGGGCCAAGTCCTGCTCCTTTGACTGTTCACTGCACAAAAGTGGACCAAAAACCAGAACTAGTCATACAAGAAGATGGTGGTCTTAGTCTCTCTTTGTTTCTCAGCTGTAGGGCCACATTCTTGTTGGCTTGCTTGCTCTTATCTGTGCTCTTAATCCTCATGCTCTTGGCCGCAGAGTGAGGCAGCCATGGCAGGTCTGGAGGGCATCCTGGGCTTCTGTAGCCTCGTGGATGAATGAGTCCAGCAAAGCTGGATGGATCCTTCCTACTCATGAGGGCAGTGGATCTCCAACCTTGCTCTTGCAGAGGCAGTGATTTTTCTGCTAAGCTACAATGCAGTCTGGGCACCAGCACGAATCTCAGCTGTCACCTGTGAATAGTGATGCAGTGGTTATTCTTCTTTTGAAATGTGAAATGCTCTCAGTGTATCTCAGCTCTTGTTTGAGCATTCCTCTGAGATTTTTTTTAGATATTTTCTACCTTGTCCCTGAATCTCAGGTCTGCGACAGGGGTATGAACCCTCTTCCTCATCTTCGGTGTTTTTATGGCAGTGTTAGTTTAAAATTTACAGAACATTTCAGTGCAACATATTGGAACTGAATTGGTTTGGAGGGACCAGATTTATCTGGTAAATACTTGGACATTTAATGTGTGCAATTCACATCCTACTGCAGATTAACTGCCACCAGTTCCCAGATCAGCTCAGATGTATGTTCAGCAGTCTTTACTGTGGCTGCAGCGTAGATATACTGCACTTCCCAACAGGAAAGAACAGTGCTTCTCGTTTGTTGTAGTGAGGTAAGAAACATTGTTAGGTGTGTTGGTACACTAGTAAAGAGTAGTTGGATGAATGCTAGCATAATATTGAACAATAACTAGGAATCTCAAGTCCTAGCAATCTTACCTTGCTTCAAACTGACACTAAAGTCTGTCCCAAGATAAGATTGTATGTGGGTAAGTGGAAGACAGTGGAACAAATGGACTGTACAGCTGCATTCCAGACCTGTTGGCTATAGGACATAAAACTTGGAGCCATTTTGCCACAGACTGCATGTCTGTTTTCAGATAAGAAATGAAGAAATATTAGAATGGCATGCAGCAACATTTTTATATACACATCTACAAAATTATTGTTTGATATATTTCTGTATTAAATATATAAAGACGTTCTGAACATAGGAGGTTCTCTTGTCTTTGGCTTTTTTAATTTTGATTTTGCTCTCTGATTACCTTTGGAGTATCTTCAGGGTTTTATTGCATTTGCAAGGAATTTACATTTTAAATTGTATGTGATGTGCTCTTTCCACTGCTCTAATTTCTAAATGTCATTTTGATTATTAACATCCTTTCAACACAAGTCAAGGTGCTTTGCTCCTCCAAAAGCACACAGCTTTCCTTTTCCCCCCAAATCTATTTACTTTCCAGTATGCTTCAGTATCCCTTTCTGTAGACAGATATTTAATTTTCGGTTGTTCCCTTCACTTGCAGATTAGCTTATTTTGTCTCATTATTTCTCCTTGTTAATCTTTACACTTCAAGGGAAATGGGAATACAAGTGCTATGTGGATTTCCTGCATTTTGAAGTTTATTCAGCTCTTCACGAAAACAGCTGATTCTTTTCCAGCTCTTGCTCTTCTCCAAGGTGAGCTGGAAGGGATGGAGACCATCCCTGTCACCAGTGGAAGCTCAGGGCTGTTGTAGCCTGCCTCTTCTACAGGGAGCCCCGCACCAGCCTCCAGCCCAACTCTTTAACCTTCAGCTTCTCTACTTCAAGTTTCTGTGTAATGTTTATTCCTGGTCACCATTGCTCACAGGCACTTTGATCCTTGCAAAACCTCTCAACAAAGAACAATATATAGAACACCATCACAGGCACTGTCTCTGTTTCTTAATGACATTGAACAGCTTTTCTAAAATTAAACAAGTGTCTTGCACAATTTAGTTAGCCTAGAAGCTAATCTAGGCTTAATTCCTATCAACCTAGGCAGAGCTTCAAAGGATAAGAGTGCATGTCAGATGCTGTTGGCTTGTAGCCACCTATCTTATTGATGTTACCTTCTTGCCATTCTTTGTCTACATCCTTAGAATTTAATGTACATGAAACATACATCATGACACAGAATTTTATGACAGATAGTTCTGGGAGGGCCTTGAGTGTTTTCTCCCTTCACCCAAGTAAGCACTAATACAAATTCACAGATGTAGGCATTACTGGGGCTGGTATCTACTCTGTTTGGTGTGAGTCTCTGTGACTACTAGTTGTGTCCTGACAAAATACTTGTGATTAGGTTTCACCTTTGGGAATAATTCCTGTTTTGGGAACTTTAGAGCATAGACTGAATCAAACGGAATTTTACTTAGCTTTTCAAAATGGCACTATTAATGATGGCATGGAGATGTTCTTTTTTACGCACAGTGGGTTACAGACATTTACAGAAGGAAATGCTCTTTCTGCTGGAGAAACAGAGACAAGGAAGACATAAAGTCATGTGAAGTCCTTATTCTGAAAAATTCAGATTTATGCAATATATGAACATAGCCAGTAACTATACCATAAACAATAACTATTTCTCTTCTACTGGATGTAATTATTCTCTCCAGTGCAGTTAAAAGAGCCCTCAATATTTTGTAGCCATGAACAACAGCAGCTTTCTGTGCACAGGATTGCTTTTGTGGTTTAATATTTAATATGGTATGTCTTTGTTGGATTTCAACAAAAATCAGTTTATAGGAATGACTTTTATTATTCTTATTGGTTTATATCTCTGTGTTTGCTTGTATGCTCATTCAATTGACAATGCCTGTTTCCATTACAAACAAGGGAGAGAGAAGTGGCTTATATAAGGGTTCTTTTATCCTAGATTTCATGTTAAGTGTGTCCTAAAGTTGTAAACAAATTTAGATAACCAATTTCTATTTATATATTTAGCTTTTGACTGCTATACACAGCTGTTGAATTTCTTCCTGTTTTCTCAAATAAAGGAGGGTTCAGTGGGAGAGTGAGTTTCAGAGTGGCTATTGAAAGAAATTCACTTTAGTTATGTGCAAGGAAAGAAGAAAGTTGTGACCTCTTGCTAAAAAATGAGGTTACAGAGTGCTTCTTGTTTACAGAATGTACAGTTGTACCATGTATTAGTAGACATTGCAGTTGTGTTTGATTAACAGTTCCTACTCGATTTTCCACTACCTTTGGGAATACCTGTGTTGTGTCTGTTATCACTACTCACTGCCAAATAAGAAAAGCAGAGCATGCACAATGGACCCAGGACAATTGAGCAGAGCTGAATTGGCAGCACTGCAAGCTCACTTCAGGCTGCTTGCCAGGACAGAGAGCAGGGGCAGACAGGCAGCTCACCTGAGCTGGCAAATAGTAGATTGCAGCTCAGCGCATGCTGGTAACAAAGCACCTGATGTTTCTTTCCCAGGAACAATGGCTTCATGTATTCTCAGTCATTTGAGAGAGAGAGAGCATTTCATGCTTCTCATGAGCATCAAGCATCTAGTACAGCTTATGTATATATGCCTGTAACTGTCTAGGACACACAGGTATTCTAAAGTTTGGTTTTGTTTCATTTATGAGGTCACTGCCTTCCTAATTTTAACTTTTAACTAGAATCCCAGATGATATTGAAGAATTATTTCCTCTATTAAAGAACTGGACCTGCTAATAGTATTAATACCACTGATGTTATCCTTCCTTGGAGTGGCTGGTGGGCAGTGCTGTCCAGATGCAGCTGCCTAGCAATCTCTGTGGTGAAAATTTAGACTGGAGCTCTCAGCTAGCATCTCTTCTCATCTAGGTTTTCTTTATTCTATCACCAGATGATGCATTAAAAGCTATCTCATCCCTTTTGTCTTCAGGAATGCTGGCAAGGGTGGGTGTCACCTCTCAGGTCTGACTTCCATTATTAATTCACCTTAATGGGTATTTTTGCCCATTTCCTTTTCACTTTTTTCTCTGTCCTGGTTCAGCTATAGCAGTCATTTTTTCTCCTTCTTAGTAGCTGGTGCAGTGCTGTGTTTTTGGCTTTCAGCCTGGGAGCAACGCTGATAACACCGATGTTTTTAGTTGTTGCTGAGTGATGTTTACACCAACCAAGGACTTTCTCAGTCTCCTGCTCTGCCGGGGAGGAGGGGAAGCCAGGAGGAAGCAGAGACAGGACACCTGACCCAAACTGGCCAAAGGGCTATTCCATACCACAGCACGTCATGCTCAGTACAGAAACTGGGGGGAGTTACCCGGAAGGGGCAGATCGCTGCTCGGGTCGGGCTGGGTATCGGTCGGCGGGTGGTGAGCGGTTGTGTCCTTTTCCCTTGTTATTCCTCTTATCATTATTATTGGTAGCAGCAGTGGTTTGTATTATACCTTAGTTACTGGACTGCTGTTATCTCAGCTCATGGGAGTTAGATTCCTCCGATTCTCCTCCCCATCCCTCCAGGAGCGGGGGGAGGAAGAAGCAGGAAGTGAGTGAGCGGCTGCGTGGTTCCGAGTTACCGGCTGGGCTTAAACCACGACACTCTCCTATTTTTATTCGTTCTTGTTGTACAGGGGACAACAGAGGCTCTAGTGCCTGTGAGTAAGTTACTGCCGTAGTGCCGTGGTCTCACAAGGACCATGGAGAGGGTCTGACAGGACAATCTAGATGGTCAGCTTGTACAAACAGCCAATGCAGAGATTCCACTCGGAAACACAGACAAAAAAGAGATAGTAAACACAAAGGAGTTCTCTAACTCTATTAATATGCATAACAACAGCTATTTCCTGAGGCACAGCATTATTTTAATAGAGTAATTTAGACTATTTTGAAAGCATATGCAATTAACATTGATTTTTTTTCCCCCACCGTGACACTACTTAAGGTACCCAAATGAGAGCCCAAGATGTACTTTTCTTGTATTCTCTGAGAGAGTACTCCAACATTTGCACTTCACTTTTCAAGGTGCAAAATGCTTTGTATGACATCTCTTTGCAAGCTCACGAGTATCTCCTTTCTCTCACTTTACCCCAGTGGTGATTAATGTACTTTCTGAAGCAACAAGACACATTCCTGTTATTACTGCTACATTTTAGGTATCTATGCCCAATTGTGCTACACATCACAGAGATGCAAATTTTCAGATTGCTCAGGATTGGCTTTCGCGTGTACAGTTAGAGTGGAGTGTCCCCAGATTCACTGAGGTTAGCAATCATTTGTTCCTGGAGTTTGGGTCTCAGAAAGCTGTTTTTCTCTGGCTACCTCCCAAAACAGAATAGCAGGTCACCACAGCACATACCCTGCTTACTGGTCCTTTCCTATTAAGTTTATGTCTTTTTGTTTGAGGCACTGATATTCCCTCCCAGAGCCACTCTCTGGGGTTTCTACCTAGCAGAGAATGCTGTATCATGCCTCCTCCCTTCTGGGAGACTGCAAAGCAGAAGGGACATGTATCTGCACCAAGGAGCTGGAAGGACCTACAACCCCTATTTTAGACGTAATGCAAATATCTCTACTTGCCAAATGGTTCTCCAGAGGTGACCCCAAATAAGAAATAGCTCACAGTTGGAACAGTTTAGGTCCCACACTGGCAAGATGTGCAAAGAGCATGCGTGTGCTGTTCCTATTTATGAGGTGAGAAAATGCGGCACAGAGCGCTTATGTGCCTTGTTCAAGGCCAGCTAACACTACTTTTGTCCAAATTTCCTCAGTTTCAATGATTGACATAATTCCTAACAACTTTCTTATTTTTCATTCATAAAATGCTATGAATAAATCATAGGCTGAATTATCTTTCATGTTTATTTACTTTTGGGCACATGTTGTGGCATTAAACAGCAGACAGCACTGCAGACTCCTAATTGCCCTAGCAGGTGAGCTGACAGTAATTGCAGGAGTTTCCAGAACTGACTCTTGTTTTAAGATCTCCTCCCTTATGCTTTCCTCTGCAGTTGCAGAACACTGGTTTTTCCGTTTTTCATTACTGTGACATCTCACTGAAGGCAGAGAGGTGACGTTGCAACTAATATAGCTGTGAGGATTAGCTGGCAGCTGAGAGACTGATGGCCCCATCGCTCTCTTCCTAGGTAGAACAAGCTTCCAGCACTGCAGGAGAAAAAAGGGGTCTCATGCATATCCAAGAGGCAGTGGGAGGTCTGCTCTCCTGTTTGTACCACAAATGGGTATACCACCTTTTGGGGGAAGAGATGAGAGAGAAGGGAATATGCTTTTGAAATTTAGTGCCCAGGTGCAAAATGAATGGGAAAAACACGGAATGCAAAATGAATGCACCTGCTGATGAATACTCTTGTTTTGGAAGTGCAATGGTCTTTGTCAGCTCCATGTTTTCAGCTCTCAAAAGCTCGAGAGAATTGATGTGAATGACGTGCTCAGGATTTTTAGGAGCTATGCTCTTCCTTACACTTGCTTCTCTTCCTTATCTTATTTATGTGAGGTTAGATGCACACATTATTTCAACCTCAAGAGAAATAGGCCAACTCATTTTAGCATTTCAAAACTACATGAAAAGGAGATAGTGTAGATACTATTTTAAGGCACACACATTAAAGATTCTCCTGAGATAATGAATCTGTCATTGTTTTCAGAGGGGGATGTAGAACATTATTTTTGTACCAGAAACTTTCAAAAGAAAACCAGAACTGCCTTCTTAAAATTAAAACTAAAGTGTTAGCTAGAATCTCTACAGTACAGACGAGATCATTGCTCTAAATGCAATACAGGTTCATCCTAACCAGTGTCTTTCCCAGGGCCCTGGCATACAGCCTTTGGGACCCTCGTTCAGGCAATACAGTCAACTGCAGGAGGATGACAGGTCACTGCTATCTCGGGTAGGGCAAAGCTTGGAAAGTGTGGGGAGCTCCTCAGTCCCATAATTTGTTGAATAAGGAAAAGTCCAGACATGCCCAGATACTCCAGGCAGAGAATGAAAAGGGCTGCTTCAACTAAGCTGATTTTACGTGTGCTTTTCGTGTACTCTGAAGATATTTCAGCTTAAAAAAAACAGATCAAAACAAATGAAACAAAGTTCAGTTTTTTAGTTGGGATCAATCTATTAAAACGTGAACAAAATGTTCATGTTGTCTTAAAAGCAGACATCCAAATCCTGCCTCTGGTGAGGAATCACTCTGACCTTACTCTGCAGCCTGCACGGGTGAGATAAAGAAGCTTGCAGCAAAGAGTTTGCACTTTATTTCTTTTTGAAATGAAGCAGAAAGTCTCCCTTTTGTGGAAATGAGTTCTTGAGACATCTGGGCTCCTGAGCCCTTTCTCAAGCACTTGAGCTCTCTACTGTGGAAGTGGACATGAAGATTTGGCAGTGTGGCAGAGTATCATAGCACAGAAAGTATGGTTAATGAGATAAATTGTTTAAAACTATTAAAATTAGTATTTTTTTTTTTTATTTTGCAGGATATTAGAACTTACTCCATTTAGAAAACCTCCAGAAAATGGAAGAGTGAATTTGCATTAAAGGTAGGAAAGCTTGGCCATGATGTTAGCAAGGAAAGCAAGTCCATATTTTCCAAGCACAGTTAAGAAATCCTCACGCTTGTGTAATTTTAAGCACTGGAAAATAAGGCATAGTCTTGCACTGGAAAGCTTGTGGGCTTGTTAACTAAGTCATTTCTATCTTACTAAATTTGCACAACTGAGAAATTGTTCAGTACAAGCTTGCCTTATTCAGTAAGTTAAAGTATATAACATCATTCCTGATTAAAGCCATTGGATAGGCAGCATGCCTTGCTTTGTTTCATTTGTTAAGATATTATTAATGACCAGTAGTCAGGCATACTAGATTGCAGGCTTGTTCTGCACTTCAGCCTACATCAGACACATTTTCCATGTGCTGAGATGCTGTGGCTAAAAGAGTGAGACCCATGCATTGTTCCCATGTTTTATTCCCCAAATTGGTGTGAGTGACCCAGCAAAGCAGTGGGAAAATTAGCAGGGACATGTCTGTGTGTTTTATTGGGTAACAGTATACCAAGAGTATATCTTAGCTAAAGAGATATGCTTCAGTTTATTCAATAGAGAGATAATGTGGAAACTTTCACCAAGCTGATACGAAGGATCGAGAGGGTATGTGCAGTGCTGCACAGGCAGAGAATTGTAAGCATAAACCACTGAAGTCGGGATCCTTTCTTAATTAAACATTATGCTTTCTTTCATTGCTGTTGACTTTTACAGTGTTTTGTGGGATGTGAAAATCATGAAATTCTGGCTCAAGTAGACATTTTATTGAGAGTTTAAATCCATGATGTTCAGTCCCGTGGGAGCTGCTTGTCCTAACACGCTGTTCATGCCGCAGTTTTGCCAACGGGCAAGTGTGGGAACTGCTGGGAACAGTGTTGTGGTGTCCTGTAAAGCACCTCTAAAGCTACAAACATCTTTAGAAAGCAATTTGGACACCCAATGCCCATTCGTTTTTAATGGGATGTCAATCTGTGTATTTGTGGATGTCTCTGATAATCTCATCCTTGTTCATTTGGGAAATCTGCCAAAAAATATGGCCAGTTACTTGCCCTGGGATTACTGTCATTGGTTTTGTTTGAAGGGAGAAGGAAGAGAGTGGATATTTCTGAACACCTGCCAAGCAGGGCTGACCTGGAGCAGACACCCCCTGAAGTCACATTTTTAGGAGTTAGTTTTAAAAGAATCAGGCTCTAGAACACGGAGCTTTTCTGAAGACTGAACTTGCAAATCATGTTAGTACCACCTTGAAGTGATACTTTATACCATGACATTTGTTGCTGCTCTAGCTTTCCCAGTGACTGTATAAATTGCTTTTGCAAGCAGAAATTTATTGCATATACACGATGCAGCTCTCTTGATTTTGCCCCTCCATCACTCCCCCAGCTCCTCCCCAAAACAGATGTTGCTATAAAGTGATATGTCATTTGTTTCTGAACTTTTCTTAATGATTGTGGTGGCATTTCTAAGATTTCTTAGGGGTATGTGCAGCAGGTGCTGTTTCACTAAGTCAATGAAATACATTTTACCACACAAAAAAACTCCAGCTATGATTTTGTAATTATTGAAAAGGATTCAGGCAAATTTCCTCCCAGATTTATTTTCTTTTGTCTTCTACTGAAGTAGTAACACAAAATTAAAATGTCTTATACCTGATTTCTACCTTAGACAAAGCTCAAGTAAGATGTAAGACAGTCCATACTTCCTTTGACCTTGGCCCCAGCCTTTCTCCACCCTTCACATCTTATGAAAATGCTGTACTCCAAACCAATATTGAATTTCTTTCATTAATCACAACACCAATATATATGAAGTTTATTTTTAATATCACAGCAGAGCCTCTCTGTAATCTTCCTTATGCTTTTGAAAAATCAAAGTTGTTCCTATCAATCACTCTGTACTTTTACACAAGTAGCTTCTGTGAAAATATATGTAGTCATCTGTTTTAAAGAACAAAATAACAACTCTGCCTCTGCAGAATATTCATACATATTCAGAGCTTATGCTTCTGCCACGACCTGCTGAATTGGTCATGGTTCATTAGGTCGCAGTTTGAGGAGCTGCAGATGTTTGGACATGGAGTTTTAATTTGATCCATTATAGTAATTTAAGCCATCCATGAAACTATGATCTGGATCCATATCTAAATTCTGAAAATGTTACAGTCCCATCAGTGCTAAAATTATTAAATGATACACATTTGGATGTTTGGGATTGCTGTCTTTACACTGTCAGTTGCAACTGCCACTACGAAGCATTAACGTCATGGTATCTTTTCCATTAGCCATTTATAAAACACCCACAGCTGTAAGCATCATTCTCAGGGACAACCAGAAAGCCAGTCCTATTACAGTATTTAATAGCTGTGTGTTTAATTCTGTATACTAATTAACACAAAAGCGTTGCTGAAATTAATGTCTGTTGCTAAGCCAAACCCCAGAAGTTGTGAGTTTAAACTCTGATTCAAGTAAGCTTAGCAGTAGCCTGTGGGAAATGCAGCAGCTGTAACTAAAATTGTTGCAGTTTTTAGAAGGGGCCTTTGAAGTCTCAGAGATATGACTTTGATATATTTAAGAAAAAATAATTACAGGGAGCAGTGATTCCCGGCTTTGTTTTAGCATGTTTGTGAAGCATTCAGTCTGTACAGTCATCTAGATTCTCCCAAATTAAATCAGGTAATAAAATGTCTGGAGTCAGAGAAGACCATTGCTTATTACATTGTCTCTGGGGAAAGGAGTGTCTGGTAGAAGATTCTTACTTCATTTGGCTGCTGTTGATTCATCCAGGTGATGTTATTTGAATTTACACTGGAATTGAACCTGGTACTGAAACAATAAAATGTTTGTTCAAAAAAAAAGAGAGAAAAAGAGTATGTGGAAAATTGTATTTTATGACAATGAGACAAATACCTGTAACTGAAATTGTTGCAGGAAATGTAAGCTTTTAGAAAAGAGAAAAAGATAAAAGATATTGATTTGGATCTTGAATCTCCTAAGCTTAAAATTTTAAACAACAACCCTGAGAATTTATGACTGCATCATTTTGCATATCTCAAACCAGCATTTCCTTGTCCCACAGATAGAAACTTTATTTGGTGTTTATCAGTCTTTTCTATTTCTCAGTGACTCAGATTCCTTGTTTATATCTACATCTGTCTAGCTGTCTCCGGACATGAGGTTTCATTCTTGAAAGTACAGCTATGTTCTCTTGCAAATATCACAGTGGAATTTAGAAAGTGATGTTTACCCATGTCTGCTAAGCAAAAGCACTCAGAACTGGGTATCTCTGTTCAATGAAGTCAGTGGTAAAAAACGCCCACAAAATACATTCTGTAAGATCTTGATGGGCTTGTAATTTATGTTGATATATAGTTTTAGTGATGAATTTATGGATGTCAGAAAATTAGGATAAATTCAGACCTGTTATTTATCCAATGGACAAATGCATGGTATAAGTACAAGAGGCCTCAAGGAAGGAAACTGCAAAGTATCACCCATGTTCACAAATGAGTGATGTTATCTTGCCTTTTAGTTTCTTCAGTTATCCTAATTTAATTTTGACCATTCAATTAATAAAAGAAAATTGCTCCTTTTTAAATTTGCTGTTTAGCTTCTGTTCACTGAGGATATTAGAAAGAAACTATCTGTGTTGCAGTATTCAATCTTGAGCATTAAGAGTATTAGTGTGTTTCTTTGATCAAAGTTGTGCTGTAGTGAGTGCCAGGCCGCTATTTCTCATGTGCTCATTGTACTGTGATGAATGAAAGTGCTATGGCAACTTTATATCAGGAAAGACTAGAGTTGTCGCCTGTATCTACACATAGTAAAATGCATAAAGGTGTTCTTTTGTGCCCCCTTTTCCATGTTGAGCCTGGACAGAGCTGGAGAAAGCTAACTATCCCCATCCCAGCTACACTTCTCCTGAAAGCCAACCTTTGCCTTTCTTTTTCTGTGGGCTTTATACTGTGAGACTTGATTCAGTTGTCCCTGATTATTCAGATAACTGTTCAGATAATTGTTTAAATTATTCATATATCCTAAGAAAAAAAACTTGAACTGCTTTCATCCCTTTTCTGAGGGATTTTACAGGAGCACTCAGAGAAAAATGGGTCAAATCTCAGATGACACTTAATGAGGTAGATACTGACCCAGGCCAGTGGGAAAGAAAGAAAGAAACAAAAAGTAGAACCCAAAGAAGCCATCCAAAAGAGAACATTCTCCAGTACACCATTCAAGTCAGTATTAGAAGCAAACCTTTCTTCTCCTTATACCAACTATTAAATAATCCTTCACTCAGGTTAAATACTAAGTTAGCTTCTAGCAATGCCATCAGTACAGCAGTTTCTCAATTTCAGAGATACAAACAAATCCATACATCCAAGTATTTTGGTAGATTGGAGGTTTAAAAAATTGAAAAGAAAAGAAATTATTCCCTAAAATTGATTTTCTACATGATATCAAAGAAAAACTTCATTGAATATGTACCAAATCTTATAATGGTCAACAAGCAATATCAATCAATTTCAGAGTACAGGGACTGTGGGGGGTGATGTATGTAGTCATGCAGTGGAGGAGAGGGCTTTCTGCAGTAACGGCCTCAGAAATAAACCTTGTTTTTCAAAAGCTCCACAGTGCATAATTTTACATTTAAATAATTAATTCTGAGACTGGCACCATGGAGAAGCAACTGTTTCATCCAACTAACTCCCCATGATCTGATTGTGTGATCATAAATCAGCCTTCCCATCATTACCTCTTTCCCACATAACAACTGGTTACAAAAAGATCAATCTTTTGCTGGAAATACTTTCATTTAAATGATTCATAGGATCCTGTTTATTATGAGGAAATGTTTGCATGAATTTGTACAATTCATTTTGATTCATTGACTTTCATTCAGATTCAGAATGAAAATAAATGCTGGAATGAGCTGCAGAGGAGATGTTCCATTTTCTGGCCAGCCCTAGGGTTGCCATCAATTATTCACAGTAATGCTTTATAACTTCTGGTAAATTCTTCTTACAACACACTACAAATTTGATGGAGGTATCTGCAGTAAATAGGAGTGGAAAGCAGGCACGTTATGTGATTTCACAGGAACAACACAAGAACAAACTGCAAACAGAGCAGCCATGGACTCAACTGACACATGACTTGACCTCAGCTCAGACACGACAGTTAACAGATTTTTAGAGAGTAAGTCGTGATCACTCCAACCCGGTAGCTGGGTCGTTCTGTTTAAAATGATAATGGATTTACAGTCACCAGTGGGCTGGGAGGGGAAGGGATGTGGTACGTGCTGGCAAATACATAACACAGGTTAGAACCAAGCTCCTGTAGGGCAGGGCAGTCAGGAGCAGTTTCCCAGAGAGTGTAACACTGGCCTTTAAGTGGTCTGTTGCGAAGTACTCATGGAACAGGGAGGCTCATCAGGTCAGACATTTGTGCAAATTTGTTCTAGTGGTGGCATTTTAAGGGATGAGCATTTTCTAGGCTTGGACATTACTGTAGTATTTTAAGGTATGAAAGACCTGTGCTTATACAGCAACTCTGTTCCACTTCCTTACATGGATCCTCAGACTGCACCTTTTCAAGATGGGGTTAAGTATACAGAAAGAAACATACAATTAGAGAAAAAATACACATTAAAGATTTCTCACAGTCTAAATATGACTCTATTCATTGTTCCAATAACATCCCAGTTCTTGAAATTAAATTGTCAGAATGAGGTCCATCAGGGAGATTCAGAGGCATTTAGGCATTTTACTCCTATTGAGTTAGGCACCTAAATATCCTAAAAAAGCTGACCCCCTCTTCAAAAAAGAGCTTCATTAAGCTCTAAATGCGGTATGCAAATTGCCTCTATAACCTCTTCCTTTTTACTGTCTGCTTTTGCATAATGTAACAACAGGGCTTTGAGATTCATGCTGTGCTGTTTCTGCTGGGCAATCCATATACATACCCACATTGCAGAAGAGCAATAAAGCTTTCTCTTTCCTCATGTAAGACCTGATCATTTAAGCAGCCACTGTCTGTCTTTTGAGGGGAAAAGGCAGTCTAGTCATAATTTTGGCTAAAAACCTACTCAGATTTTTTCCTTCCTTCCACAATATGCAGCTAGAACAAGTAAAAGATTCTTTTGGGAGAAAGAGTTAGTAGCCATTTTGTCACAAAATCCAATTTAAAAGTTAGTGATGTTTACAAAAAAGTTTATTTTAGCGTAAACATTTTGAAATAAACTGTATGCAAATAAATGATCCTTTGGTTAAGATTCATTTTCAGGAGCCTTTCTAGGTCTCTCAAAACTAATGAATTGCTGCCAAAGAGGCTAACATGTAGAAATAAAAAGGCATTTATATTCCATATCAGGCTTTCCAAAGTCCACTGAAGTCAGTGGGGAGCAGCTCCCCTGCTTCAGTGAGCAGTATTTCAGCTCTGAATGGAGAGCAGGCTTGGGAGAAAGAGTTTCCTGTTTCTTTAAATGGGATCAATTTAATCCCTTCCCTGCCCCTCCCTTCTTGCTTTATAGGGGGCAGTTGAACTCACCTCCCAAGTGGTTTTGTCTCCGCTGAAGCAAGCTGGAGAGCAGTGCATGGTTACTCCTAAGAGGTAATCAGTCTGGTTGTAAGATATGCTTGCAAGTTTCCTTTGGTGTATTTTGGCTCCCCATTCTTGTACCTAGCTCATGCTCAGCTCCAGCACTGTTCTGAACCACAGTTGTGCTAAGGTGAATTAAATTAAAAAGGTGATTCCAGCTTAACTGACTGTTGGTTACAAAAAGCTAATCACTTGCTTGGGCATTGTTTACATCAGCTTCTCCATATTTTATAGACACAGGAAATAAATGTTCAAGGTTAGTGTGATGTGTCTCCCACTGTATGTTCTTAGAATACAACCAGGTGTACAGCAGGTGTATTATGCAGAGCAGCTCCTACCAGAATAAAGCCATAATTAAAATGGACATTGATGTCACTAAACAATTTATCTTCCTTAAAAGGGTTTTGCTTTACAAAAGAAGCTAATTTACTCTGGGAAATTAAATTGACAGCCATGTGGGAACATTTGTCTAATTCACTTACAGAGTTGTATCATTAACCATGATTGTTTGATCAATATTTACAAAACAGTAGAATTTACTCTGTTGACAGATGTCAGAGTTCCTCTCCTCATTACGGAAAGTAGATTCCTTGTGGGTAACCTGCAACAACATCTACCTCCTTAGAGACTCAAAATGCTAATATGGTATTACTAATGGATTTTTAAATGCATGATGCAGTTTTCTACAATCTTTTAGTAGGCGGCTAAAACCAGGAAAAACTCTTCCTAAATCCATAATATTAATATGTACCAGATACAGAGGTTTTGTAGTGGCCTTTACAGCATTGGATAAAACCTGGAGAATGCCAAACCTACTACCTCTAACAAAAAAATATGTTTACTTCTATTCTCTGGTTACATGTGGGTAGTAGCAAAGAGAGCGCTTCAGAGAAAGACCTACTTCTGCAGTTACATGTGCGCTAAGACTGTCTGTTCTTCCTCTTCAATTGTGCCATATTGTTAGTCTTGTATGAGTTTTACTGTGCTTCCATCATGTCCATCTTGCTGCTTCTATCTGTAGAAACTGATGTGAAAGCCCTGTGGAAGTTTAACACAGGACAAATGTATTGTAGACAAGTCCAAGAAATTATTCAGGTCAAAAAAATTACTACATGGTCATACTTAGATAATTCAGAAAATATTTTTCTCTACACATTCATTCATTTCATTAAAGCTTTCCATTATTCCTACAGTTTATGTCATCATGTATTCAGCTGTACCTGCTGTGAGTCATGACTATAGATCACTTCAAATGGCTTATCTGATCTCAGATCAGCATTGTCCTGTTTTGGGGAGAATCTTTTTTTATGAAGTGACTAAAGTACAGAGAAACTTTCTCTCTTCCTCCCTTCTCAAACAAAATTCACTTAATAAGAAACTTTCTTTTTACCACAGCTTTAGGAAGTTCTTTATCACTATCAACACTTTGGAATCTGGGTGCTGCCAAGAGATGGTGAGTACTGTATATTTATCAGTAAATCATAATCTCATATTTTGTCAAATAACTTTATATAAAGAAGTTTTAAATACTTGCTACAAAAAATGTCTGTATTCATGGTAGAATCCGAGATGCCAAATTGGTACCTATATTTGGATTTGGATGTAGCCATTCAGAGGAAGGAGCTTTGTTCGCTTCTGTTGCAGAGAGGAAGGTTGTCTCTGTTTCACTTGGTAAAAATCAGTATTGTTCCACTGAAGTGATTAGAACAGTGGTGATTTTGGGGCAGTGTACTTCTGTTTATCAAACAGCTTGATGGAAGAGAGAACTCTGTTAAACAACATGGGGTTTTTTTTTTTCTGTGAATCCTGACTGTGCTCATTACTGTATTTTTTAGCTTTCATGTTAGTGGCTCGGACTTGACTGAATTGGCATGTGTGTAAAACTGGAGGAGTTTCTTTTGATATAAATGGAAATTATTCCTGGTTTGCCCTGGCTACACTGACATCAGATTTTTAGTCTTTGTTATTTCTGACAAGTTTTGGTGCATCCTCTCTCTCCCTCTCCTCCTCCCGCCCTTTAAGAATGATTTTCTTCTTGTAAACTTTTCTGTGTCTTGGCCTGGTTTAAAAAGAGGTGCAGTTACTTCTGAATGACAAGCCACACAGCAATAGTTTCCTCCATTTTCTTTTTTTCCTCACTTGGCTTCCCTTCTGCAGTTAAAATAATATATTTTCCACTTAGATAACTTTATGTTCTTCTTAAACCAACATGCACAAATACATAAACCACAAGTAACTTGGCTAGCTTTCATTGACATTTAAAACCAGAAGCGTGACTGCATTAGATAAAATATGTCTTTCTTTTCACTGTATTTCATTTTATTGCTTTTTTCTCATATTATAAATACTTTTTAAAAGTATATACTAATTTACTGACCAAATATTATGGTGCTTTGAGGTGCGTGACTATCATAGTAGCTGTAGTATGTCTCCTATGAGGAGTTGTACCAATTTATGTGAGCTGTTGGTCTCTCTTGGCGAGGGGAGTAGATTGTGCTTTTGAATGGTATACAGTGATTTTGCTGCCACATGATCCCTGCCTCAGCATTCACTGAGTATATATCATGTAAATGGTGTCAGGCCCAATATAAGTATTCCAGTGTGTGCAGGGTATGGGGGTGAGGTACCTGCCCTCTGGTCCAGCTGCCTCTTTCTAATTAGTAAATGAGAAGGTGAAGTGGAGCCAGGTTTCTGCCTGTTACTCATTGTGTCATGCTCAGCTCTTTCAAATCAGGAGTTGAAAGCATAACTCCTGTCTGCAACCTGTTTGAATCTGAAGCCAGGATATCATGCCTAGCACGGAGGTGATTCTTTAATTCTCTTGACTTAGAAGTCAGCCCCAGATGAAATGTAGTCTTTCACATCTTTTGGGTTAAGTAATTCGGATTTCTTGAGTCAGTAGTTATGTAAGAATATGAATGGTTTGTGCAGTCCTCTACTCGAATTCAATTTCTTTAGGTCACTGTACTGTGAAGAATCAGCTCTAGGATTTCCAGGTAATGGGTTGCCATATACTTGAACTTGGGACTAAAGTTGTCAAATCAGTGCTTTTGAGATGTGTATTTCTTTGATTTCCTTCTATTCTTTGGTCCTGCCTTGAAATAGGAAAATGGAGACAAGACGTGGTGATAGATTTGACAGCTGACCTGTTCTCTCCAAGAAAATGATACCATGATGGACCTTCTTTCATATGAATTCAGAAGGTATTAATGTCACTCTCAATCTAACAAATGTTTGACCTTTATTATGGTCTTACAGAAATGATAGCTGCTCATACTCACTCTTCAATTTTAAATGCATTCTAAAAAACCTTTAAATGTGGAAAGCCCACGGATTCAAGGCAAGTTCAAGAAATTGCTTCTGACTTCGGGCATTTTAATTAATTTATGAATGACAGAATAAGCTGGCTCATGTTGAAGGTGGCAATCTAAGGAACTGTTTCCTAAAGCTACATAGGCAGCTTTCCCTTCTTTGGGAAGCTATGTTACATGATTCTGCAGATTTTCATAGGTGTACTATGAAAACAGCAGCTTAATCCCATTCTGTAAGTGATTAGGGCCAAATTGTATTCCCAGAAAATTAAATAAGAGTTCTGTGATGGAGTTCAAAAGAGTTGGGAATTGTCTTCTATCTAATATCTTTCAGAATAATTTATTAGAACTATTTCAGCTTTTCTGCTATTGCATTGCCAATTCTGCTATTGCAAATTTGTGCATTGGGTTTCAGACTCTGGGGCAGAGGGGAAAAGCAGCTAAATAATGATTGAAATTCCAATTATGTTAGCTTTATGCTTAATTCACATTGCTTCTAAAAGCAATTCAATGCACAAATTCATGACAAGTTCATGTTGAGTGAGAGGAAATGGCCCTTGAGTTACAATAACCGTAACTTCAGCACAACTGTGAATATTGTAAATAATGTGAAGTGTTTTTCCTCTTGATCATCAAAAGAACTTAATGATTTCAGCATTGTTCTGCATTTCCTTTGAACTTGTACTTCTCAGTTCTGGCATAGTCTTGATTCCTTGAGTAGATTAAAATGTACAGTGAGATATGCCATATTCATACTTGTATCAGGGCAAGCCATAGTGGCCACTTTGTGCTAAGCCTTGCACTGATTTCAGAGTGCACAATGTATGGTGATTAATACAGTGATTTTTCAATCAATTACTTAATTATTGATAAATTGTTCTTAATCTGTAGCTGGAAGTAATGCCAAGTGGCGTGGACTAACTTCCTATGCCCACTAGAAAAGGCCTTGGCTCTATGTAAGCACTGCTCAGCAGTAATGAAAACATCCCTGGGCTATCAGCTCTGCTTCCAGCACAAAACCATAGCCCCATGCTGACTGCTCTGAAGAAACTCAGCTTTATCCCAGCTGATAAGCCTGTAGTAGAACTGGGGAAAGCATTTAACTACAATTTAATTCTTGAACCATAGGACAACTGCTTCATGAATTGGAGTACACAGTTACATGTCACTAGTGGCCCAGTCTGATTGAATGTAGCCATCTCCAGAACATCTCCTTGGTCTAGTCCTGTATCCATGAACGTCTATAAGATAAATACTTCTATATAAAGTTTACACTGGTAGCTAGAACCATCTGTAGAAGAAAACTGGGTGTATTAAAATATGCCAGAGTGCACTACAGTTAGATGGTAGGTGATACATCTGAAGCATAGTAAGCTCCAAGTGCTTGTTCATTTAACCAGTAAAATCACATCCACACTAGAAAGATTGCATAGCTTTAATTATGGTTTCAGATTAATTAAAGCAGTAAAACTTTCTAATGTAGATGAGCCCTTGTTCATCTCATTTCTTTGCGTTCAGCATGCAGCCTATTGGATTTGCAGTGGAATTTAGAATCCCTTATTTTACCATTTTGCATAGAGCTTAGGACTCATAACGAGTTCACCCAGTCTTGTGTTAACTCTTGCCTTGCCATTTTCACTTCATGACTGCACACTCATTATAAATGAGCTCACACTATAGCTCCTCTTGCACTCACCTTTTCTTAGGTTCTGTGGCTTTCAGGCATGGAGGGGTTTTATTAGCAAATTTGGTACCGTACAATCAGCATTACTCTTGAAATGGTCTTATTTATCTTCTGATTATGACCCCTAGATGGCTGGTATGCACACAGGTGCTCAGATACCTCTTCTGCAGTAACAGTGTTCACATTCTGTCCACACCAGTTTTACTGAGGCGATGAATATGATGGATGGTCCTTACATGTAGGGCCAGTGGTGTCAGCATATTTATACAGCTTCAGGGCTCCAGTCTCTTTTTCCTTTCTTCATTTGGACCACATATGGAGGTTTTGAAAAAGATAACAAGGATCAGATGGGTAGAGAGAAGATGAGAGTGCAAGACAAGGGAAGAACAGTAATCTATGCTATATATATGAGGATGTACTAGTAAAGGTATATGAAGTGGTAATGTATTGTGTATTTGCTTTTCTTCAGCACGCTGCTGTTTTCCACGTTTACCATGGTACTTAAAGGCCCTGTCCAATTAGGAATATGGAAAACATTTTTGCTGCACCCTGTTGTATCAGTGAGTAGCATAAAATAATTGTTCAGGTCATGGCTTGGTAGTGAAGCAATCTCTGTGCTTCTCTGGAAAGGCTTCCCATTTCCATTAAAGACAGGCACTGGAGTAGGAATGGCAATCCCAGGAGTTCTAAGTTTATGATTAAGGTCTACAACTGGATTAAAATCAGAAAATCTTAAAATGAATAATTCTCTTTTGCTTGGACCTTTGGGACACATATTTTGCTAATTTTAAATATTTTCTTTACCATCATGAAAACTTTCATCTTCCCTTTCATTTCTTTAAAAAGGCAAGTTAATATTTTTGCAAAATACTCTACTTGGAGACTCAATAAATTACATGAGGCTTCCTCTTAGGTCACAAAACTGTGCAAATTATTGAAGCATTAAAACAGTTTTAAAAATTTTAACAGTGGAGCTTGTACTGTGAAGTACTACCAAGCACAGTTTCTACATTTTAATGGTACAGAATGAGCTAGTTTGAAACCTGAAATCACTAGCCTAACTGTATGCTTGCTTTTGTGCTGTGTGTCAGTGGAAGAGTGAAACACAACTCTGCCCTCTGGTATTGCACTGCTGCGAAAAACCTGTGGTCTTCTTCATAATGGCTTATGAAGCTTATGCATGTGCTGGTTCATGGTATAGTTCCTGAGGCTATACTGAGTCACCGAAGCATTCAATGAATGCATATGTTTGTCTGATTTAATAACGGACTGCTGAGAAATAAATGAGAAGGTGAGACCCTGGGTGGTTATAGACCTTCACAGGGAAGTACTGTAGCCTTAATTTATGTTGTGTTCTTAGTTTAGTAACGGTTGCTGATTGTGTGGTTGTCACTCAGTGAAAATGCAAGGGAAAATAGAATTTAAATCACATCTTGATTATTAAAAAAAACCCTAACAACCAACCAAACCCTAAAAAATCAACACCACCAACAACAAACCCCTCTCCCTTGTGTAAATATGTTTGGATTTAAAAGGCAGTGCATTAATTATTCATCCATCTATGCCTCACCAGACCCAGGAGAATCATAACTGATTTGCAGGATACAGCAGCTCAAGCCTTTTGCCTCTTTGGGGAGCACCACAGATTTCTCCCCTGGAAAGAAGCACAGGAAGCACTCAAGGGCAAAAGCCAAGCCTGTGAGCAGGCGAGTGAACCCGAACCCATATTCAGGTTTTTGTTCTAAATGGTCTCTCTCAGTTAGAAACGCATGTGGCTGGTGTTGCTGGCAGGAGATAAAGGTATTGCAATATTGCAATTTCAGCCAGCAACAGTGAAGAGTAGCTCCAGCCAAGTCACTTCCACAAGATCTGCAAAAATGTGCCAGAGCTAGTTTTTAGGTTTTAATAGCAGAGTTCCCAATATTGATAATACACAGGATTAAAATATGGGAAATCTTTCTGATTCCAAGAAGGTGGACAGTCTTGTATCAGCATATAATGATTTTGGAGGCTATTTTTAGGCTTCACATTGTAAATAGAATGTGACAAAAGGTCAGTCTGGCATGTATGGCTCATTTACTGTTAAGCTATACAAAGAACCTTGTAATAGCTGGGATTTATAATAACTGGAAAACTAATGGATGAGTGGGTACAGAGAATTAACTTCATAATCTGAATGTTGCATTTAAATGTTACTGAAAACAATTATAATTATTTGAATCACTAAACTGTATTTACATGTTTCGAGTTTTCCCTTTGGGACAGTTCCCTGGTTTTCTATCACACATCAGTGGCTGGTAGATGTTAGGCTGCAGTTAGTAGCTTTGCATTACATGGCATTATTATTTCAAGTACCTGAATGTAGAAGCAGCAAAGCACATCGTCAGCTGTAGCTGTGGTCAAATCAATACATTCATACAAAATAAGGAGAAAATTAATATTGTGCTGTGAATAGCTCTAGTTAGAAAAATGTCTCCTGTAAGAAGGAGGAGACTTAATAGTCTGCAGCAAGAACACAGAAGTAAAGAGCATCGTGACAGTGTAAGGAACATAAGGGAGCTCTGGTATGTTGTCAAAATACCCTGTATACCTCTAAGGAGAAACAGGATTTACTACATGATATGCTCTTCTTAAGGAAATAGAATAACACCCAGAAACAGGTAAACATTTAGGAGAGAACCAGCCAAGCACCAAAATCTGGGTCGGAGTCAGCCTTTTTGGAACCATCTCTCTGCCTTCTGCATGGGCACTAAGCCACACGGGGAAAAGAAGGGAGGCAAGCTGCTGGCAGGCGAAGGCATGGACATCTGACTGCAAGGAGCTTGCTAAAGGCTGGCAAAGCTCTGAGTTTCTGTGGACAGGACTACTCATGGCTAATTTGTTTAAGCACAAGTGGTATTTGTGATTTCTGGGCTTGTTTCCCCAGGTGGAGGGGATGTAACAAGCTACAAGACAGAGGGAGGATGGAAAAGGCTATTTGTGCAGCCTGCCAAGAGGCGGCCCGGGTAAGAGCCTGGGAAGTGGCTGCTGGTAGAAGGGACACCCTTCAGTTCTTGTGCAAAGTGAGCTCTGGGAATGTGAAACTGCAAAACAAAAGGCCATATGGGAGAACTAACTGGGCATTTACTGCTTCCCTTAACAGATTCATTCCAAGAAATAGAACCACTAACTGAAATACCTGGGGCTGACAGTGACACTTAAATATCAAAACCAGTGTGAGCTGAAAGATGAAATTCTGTGCAGCAGTGCTTGCTGTGAAGGGACAAACTGCTGCAGGTATCTTCATTTGTGCTTTGCCTTTCTTTTGCTGACATGTGACCATTATGTCTTCTGACATATACTTTCTTGTTCAATATCTTTCTTTTAAGTTTCATGGAGTTTTTTATCACTGGGAACAGAATTTCTCTCGCTGCAAACAGAAAGAAGGCTGTGGTATCAGGCAGCTGTTTCAGACAGGACAAATTCCTGAGCATCTTTTTGTAACTGCTTTAGCAAGGACTTAGCAAGGCAGACCTTGCAGCTGTAGTAGGAAACATCGTTTGTTTCCTTAGTACTGTGATGGATGGGTATCAACAGTGGACTCCTTTAAACTAAGAAAAGAGTTCTTTCTCATACTACTATCATCAGAACACTCCAAGATAGGACTCTGCTGCTTTAATTTAGACATCTGCAGAACAGACATCTCTAGCTGAGCTGGGCATACAGAGTCTTTTTATAGTCCATGGAGAGAAATAGGGAATGAATTTTCTTATTGTACAGTAAATGTCTAAAGTGCCATTCAAGTCATGTAGAAATGCCTATTTCTCTCTAAGGACTATTAAGATGTTGTAGCTAACTAGTTGAAGACTTCTGAGTTTACTCATCTATAGGCAGATGAGGTGAGACCCTTTTCCCAGCCGTCAAGCAAAACAGCAAGAAAAGAGCCCTATAGACAGCATCTCAGCCACATGTGCCCAGGAGCTGCCATCTCAACACTGCACCTTCACACAAGGTCCTTTCCTGCATGTTCTGTTTCAGCTTCCCTGTATGTCACTACCTCTGTGCCTGCTGCCTGCATGTGGCATGGCATTCAGTCTCCCTGAGATTCCCTAGGAAATGGATTGCTGTCCTTCAGGGCTGCTGTTTACCTGCTTTAACCCAATGATTTGTACCCCATATCTGCAGACCATGCATAGGGAGCATCCATAGGATGTGATCCAATTTCCAGGATTTGATTGTGCTCAGTGTAAGTCTATCTACCTGGTTTCTAATAAATTCCAATGACTGCACAGTATTAAGCTCTAACCCGAACCTAGCAGAAAAGGACATCTTCCTTGTCATGGACTAGCTCTAGGTTACTGTTTCCATCTCAGTCTCAAGGTGTTTCTCTTAAGTTTGTTTATGGAGGAGACAAGTGCTGAGCTTGGTTTTCTGTTCCCTTGTACCACACAGTCATTTCCATTAATGAGGACAGGATTCCAACTGTTCCACAGTCAAAATGAAGACTCAAGACAGAAATTATGGGCCAGATTAAGTTCTAATTTGCATTTAATTCTGGATGAAGTGTCCCGCCTTCTATTTTCATTCATACTAACTCCGTTTCAGTGTGGCTTTAGGGTTTCCTCTGTCCTGCTTTTGTGCTGTGGATTCGTTCCTTGATTGCAATGTGATTTCAATAATACACATAATTACTGAAGTTTCAGTAGCTAACGACGTTAATTGAGGAGCTGGACAGATGGTTCAGGCATCTGATATTAAGCTTACTGTGCTGAAATTATGTAGCCATCAGGGTTTGAAGTGTTACCATGGGAATGCACTTCCAAAGTGCTGGAAGCATTACACGGTGACACTTCAGCAAGGGCTGCTGTGACACTAGCTTTTAAGAGGTCAAAAGAGGCAAGAAAGGGTCAGCTTAAAAAATCCCTAGAGAAATACTGTGATATGTTGGCATCCTCCAGTTAGCTGCTGTATAGTCAACCGAAGGTTCTTTGCACATCCACTCCACTGAGAGCATCAAAATGATGATAAGCCTTTGTTTCTGGAAAAAAGTAGACCTGTCATAACATCCATTGTAGACTTCAAATTGAAATAAAATCTTTCTGGTCTTCTGAACTCTGTTCATCTCTCTGAAAAGACTTTTCGGTGGCTTTCAGAAAAGGTAGGTGGTTTGTTATCTAAGAATTGAGCTGCTATTCTAATAAGATCCATAATTGTTCAGGTTTCTGTAGGTAACTGAACTGAGAAGTTGGACAGATGTCTCAAACATCTTACATGAAACTTAGTGTTGAAATGATGTAGACATGGGCCTCAGAGCAGCATGTAGCTCCTCCTACTTTGTGTGGTTTTGGGCAAGTCCTTTTATTTCTTCATAGCAGAATAATTGAAATTCAAGCCAATACATTTTACCTTATGATTTGAGTAGGCTGAGGACATGCTAGCTACCATGCTGACAGAAGGAGTTCCTTACATTGTTATAATCAAGAGTATATCCAGACAATGGAGCAGAAGGCAAATGAGGGTCCCAAGCCCTTCCCCGTTGCACTGCACTGCTGCAGCATCCTCCATGGGGAAAACAAAGGATTTATGCATGTTGCTGAGTGGCATGTTTCAGAAAAGGGGATCGCTGAAGTTGGTTCCCTGCATGCTCTCCCGCCTTTCCTTTCTGTTTCTCATGTAAAGGACAGTTTCTGCTTAGGGTACAGTGAACTGGGTCCCCCTTAATCCCTGTATGGATGCTGTGTAGGCGTAGTAGAGGTGGTGGCTGCTACTTTAGGAAAGGTACTTTGAGGCACTGAAGGTGTCCATTATCAAGATCTGCACTTACCTAGTCATATTGATACATCAAAAAGGAGTTTCATCCTCTCTTTTCTCTGCTTTTGTTCAGGGTTTTTTTTTTTCCCCTTATGTAGGTTTTCTATGTTTTCATGGGGTTCTGTTGAAAGTTATCCAAGATGAAAAGGTGTTTTTCTTTTGGTTACAGTGAGCTTTTGAGCCAGTCTGAAACTAATGTCTAAACTGCCTCCTTGTCTTTCCCTTAGATAATCTTATTATGTGCAAATGTTGCCACTTAACCTTTCATACAATTTGTTCTGTAGAGGAAAAAAATAATAAGTATGGACCTAACACTGCAGATCAACTGGAAAACCTGCCAATGGCTTCAATAGAAGGTTTTCTTGAGCAGAGAAATTATCTAATCTGATTCATGCCCATCACTATGGTAACTGAGCACTGTGTAGAAAATTACCTATATCTGTAAAGGTGCTTGCACACACACTGGATTATTCCCTTCTTTTTTTTTGTTCCCCCTGTATTTGTATTATCTAAGAAATTCAGTGGTTTTTCTCTGTCTTTGTGAGAGTTGCATGAAATGGAAAGTAGGCCTCTGTTTGCTTTGTTATGCAGAGTAATTCCCTAGGGTAAATATATTTACCATTTATCATCTGTTCATATACATAATGCATACGTGTGGCTGAGTTGACTAACAGATAAAAAGTTTTTCTCTTTTTCTTTTTAACCTTTCAGCTGAAAAGATGCATAAATATAAACCCCATCTGCAGGTGTGACATCCTGAGTGCTGTGTATTTCCAAACCCCTCCAGCAGCTGGGCTTATATTCCAGGTCACATGAAATTATTTTCCTTTATCAAATTACTGTGATGTATCACGAGAGTTCCTGGGAGTGATGTCCCATGTGAAACAGGCATCCAGCTCATGAGAAGTGGGCATGACACATCATTTCCAAATATAGCTGGGGGGGATGTACCAGAAATTTTGCAGTTCTATTTTTCTGAACTGAAACGGACTCTGTGGAAAGGCTGGAATGCATGGCATGAGGTGTGCTCTTGATCCCTCCATTTCTGATAGTGTTTTTCAGCAAGGAAGGGCTGCCCATGAAGGTCACTCACAGATAGACCTTTGTCTATTTGACTGACACACCTTGTTGATGAAAACACAAGTAACAGGTAGGGAAAAAGAGAAAAATACAAATAGTGACTATTCCATTTTCTCCTAAAATGTGGTTTCATTGTTGTGCTTTATCCTGTATTTGTTATTTTTCCAGCACTGGGCACTTTCTGAATCTGTACAATTTATTTTGGAATTTAGTGGGGAGCTGAGATCTCTAGAAAAACTGTCTCTAGAATATAATCTTCACAGTAATTGTCTGGTCATAGAAAAAGCCATGGAGAGGAAAAGGTTTGTCAGTCTGCCTGCAACTTTGCCACGTCTCTCACTTAGCCAATGCAATCCCTCTTGCTGGGATTTCAAAGAACTGCTGTGACTGAGTGGCTTTAGGCAGGATGGGCAGCTGTGCTTGCCATTTTTTATTCTTTCTAAGTAGCAGTCCCTTTGCAGGACTTGTAGCTGGAAGGAAGTTTTGGAATTGTAAAATGAATCACACTGCAGTAGAAAAGGAATACACAGCAGCAGTGCTCGAGGAAGGGGCCAAAATGTATGAGCTTCATTTTCACTGTGAAAAAGTCCTTTGGTGGCCAAATGCATTTATGAATCAAGGTTGTAGACAAATCCTAGCCCTCTTTAAATAAAACAGCAATGATTTCTGACTTGTGAAATACGACCCAATGGCATGATCATTTTCATTGCCGTTTTGTACTGCTTATAAAATATTACCCCTCATTCTGAACCCTGCAAATTAGCAACAAAAATAGTCCTGCTGAAATGAACCAAAACCCCATCACCGGCTGTTCTGTCCTTTAGGCCATTTAGAGCACCATATTCTTTTATTCATTTTCTTTGAGAGCATTCTGTGTTTCTGATGCAAATTTTGGATTTTTCAAAAGCATCCTCCATTGCCACACCCACCCAAAAGGTCTAGAAGTGCTCATGCTTCAGATCTTATGCCTTGTCTGAAGAGCAGTTTCAGTCAAAAAGTAATTATACATAAATGACAGTATTTATTCAACAAAACAGCCCCTTGATAAACTTTGAAGCTCATCTGCTTATTTTGTCTAACAGGCAAAACGTGTGCTTAGACACAAGGACAATGATTGTTACAGGGTAGTTATCAAAGATCTTCAGGAGTTTAGTTTCCAGATGTCAAGTTTCTGTGAGGCTTTAAAAACTCTATGTGCTGACTTCTTGTTGATTTCAGTGCCCACATTTGAAAGTCTCAGCAGATGTCATGAGCATCTCTTAGTTGCAGGTGAAGATGCCTAGATACTTTTGAAAGTTAGAAATTTTGTACCAAGAAACATCTGCCATACACTGCCATCTTCACCCCTGTAAAACAGTGGCACTCCATTGAAATTACTAGACTTGAATATGGTTAAAATGTAGCCCAAGTTTAGCTTCTTGATAAAGTAGGCCATTTTGGTCATGTACTTAAAGCATTTGAGCAGCCACACGGGGATTATTTGCTTCAATAGAATGAAGTAATAAGAGGAGATAGGTTTGTATTGTGTGACAGCCTAAGTTCCAGCTAGATCCTACTGGCCTTTGGTCAAAGCTCTGCATTTCTTAAAATCTCTTTCCTAGCAAATAGCTAATGCACATGTGAGAGGGGATGAGGCATGGAAACGCGTCAGATGCTGTATTCACCACGTCAGTGAGATAGCTGCTACTCCTGACTCATCAGGTAGTGTATTAAAATTTACTAGAGCCAGCAGTGCAGGTCAGCCATGCCAACAAAGAAGTGAGCAATTGGAAAACTGGGACTCTGGGAGCTGTGTCATTGAATCACAGGGCTATGGAACCTATTTCTGGCATAGCATAACCTTAGTGTCACATTTTGCTTAAGGCTGTATGTAAAGCTCAACTGTTGTCCCAAATTCCATAATAAAAATCAAAACTGAAGTAGAGAAAGACTGTGTAACTCTCTCTGCCAGATGCCTGGTGAAAATGCTGTTCCAGGATGCAGAAAGCCAAGTTCTTTGGTTTTCTCAGTATTACAGTGATGGAAATTATAATGCAGCTGGATCATTAACTTCAACAATGTCAGCATGTTCTCACCATTGCATTTACATTAATTAGTCTACATATTATTTAACAGCACACTTGTCTTAGATGAATTCACTAATGTACTTTTTGGCTTCTACTATTTAGAGTACCTCTGCTTCCAAAGTAAGCTATTAACTGCTAGAAAAGGTATGAAGATTTCTGGAAAGACACACCAATGTGTTCCTATTTGAATAGGAACACATAGAGACATTGAATGATAATGTCCCTGCAGAAATCTCTTGCTGCTTACTATTCAAGAGTCTTTGTTTCTACCTTGTGCAGGCAGGAAAGAAAACAAAAAGCAGAATATCAATTCCAGAGGAGGATCGGATGTTTATGGACCTGAGAAGTGAGATGAACAAATGGTTCCAGCCATATTGATTTGGCATAAATTAAGATACAGTTCACAGTCCAAAAAAGAAACAAAAAAATAGCTGAGTACATATCCTTACAGCTGCCTGCTGTGCACTAGGTACTCAGGTTCTAAACAACCTTCCTTGGTTTCTTCTACTGCACCTCTTCACAGCCAAACTTAGTCATTGAACTTGAACTACATCATGTTTGGCTTAAAATACAGTATCTGTGAGGTTTTTATTTTAAATCTGTTTTCATAACTGCGAGAGTTGAGAAAAGCCTTTTGGTCAGGAGTTCAAATGTGGAATGTGATACTTTAGTTTTCACCTTACCTCTCTGTTGTCTTTAGCTGCAGAACTCTGCTTGGTCCCATGGGCTGGAACAGGGACACCTGAGCTCTGTTGTGCTCTCAGTGGCTATGAAGTTGGTCTTGCAAATATCTTATAGTGCAACTAGAATGGCAAACCTGAAACGTGTAATCGATCAGATAACTGGAGAATTTGGGGGCTTTCCAAGTTGTATATTGTGTTTGGGTTTTGCGATTCCCTTTTCTCCCCACAGCTTTCTTTTGAAAAGGAACAAAGAACTCCTATGTTGTCCATTGTATGATGTAAATCTGACTGTAAAAAGGGGAAATGCACTCTAAATGTAGGAGAGTCTAATGCAAGGAAATCGGAGAGCCTCCATATCAGATTTACGGGGTAAGAAAAAGACAAACTTTTTAATGAGGTAGTTGTTTGTTAAGTAATATTTCTGTTTGTCATATCTCCCATTAGGTAGGCAGCATTAGCATGGGGAGAACTAGCCTGTTCTGAAGGCTGATGCACAGTTCAGCCAAACACAGGATGAAACATGAAGGTTAATCTTGACATGAGCAGGATCATCTGTTAAACATGAATCTAAAGCCTTACTCTTCTAATACCCTTTCAAAATAACTTGCAGGAAAGAGGCAACTGCCTATAACGGATGAGAGAGTGAAAACCAAGCTTAAATATGCAAGCCCAGATTTAATGTAGGTTACTGGCAATGAGATTAAGCAGATTTGACTAGAATTCCATTTAGGGCTGCACAGGAAACCTCCTGATGTCATTTGCATGATCATGCTTTAGATAAAAGAACTGCTAAGACCTTTTTTCTCAGTGTGTTTAGAAATCAGAGTTGCAAACAAATGATGCTTTGAATACAAGAAGCATGTAGAAATTTATGTCATTCTTTGCCAAAGGCCCAAAAGTTCACTCATGAATGAATATCCATCAAATATGGTGACTTTAAGTAATAACAAAGTGAATGAAGCAAGAACCCTACCCATGAAACTGAATGTTTATTTGATAAGAATCAAATTTAAGCTGTTGTATTGATTCAGTTAGTCCTGTAGAATGTAATCTTTTGATATTGATATTTTTTAACTGTAGTTATATTAGAAAATGCAGGCTGAGGACTGGGTGAATTGCACAGGTGCCAAATACAATGAAAATGTTCGTTGCAGACTTGTGATGACAACCATGAACCATTCATGAACATGACATTATCAGTTCAGTAAGTACTTCAGGTATGACACACACACTTCAAGTCTTGATGATGCTTTGGGAGAAAAAAATATCTTAAGTTGTAACACTGGTGAAAAACAGCTGTCTGAATATTTCATTGTCTTTGAACTCTTCCAAGGCTTGAGACATGCAGGGATGATGGTATCTTTTTCTAAGCCAAATAACTCTGTTCTTGGTCTTGGGTTGTTATATACTTCCCTAGGACAAAAAGTGCAGGATGTGACCCACTAGTCATGATACCAGGTGCAAAATTAATCGACTCATTAACCTTAATCAGCTTGTTTTACTGTGAAGGTCTCATGCTCTTAAGATGATGGCACCTTTAACTTATTGTCATAAATAAGCATTTACCACCCACTGCTTCAGGACAAACTTTCAGTAACACTGAAAATGTATTTAGTGGAAGCTTTAGTGGTTTATTTGAAGAATACATGCAACCTTCTAGACACACAGGTGCTGTTGAAGAGGTAACTCCTCTGTTCCCCAATACCTGCACACTGTAAACTGCAATTTGCTCTAGTTAACCAGGAGAATATTGTTTTGATATTATTGCCCAAGTATGACACTTCTTCCTAGTATTATCTGCTGGAATATATAAAGGGAACTGGGATTTTTCTAATTATTATTATGTTATCAACAAATTTGAGAAATAATTTGAATCATTCATGCTAATCTCAGTACTGCAATATTGAGTATTCTTAAATTATAAATATTCTTTGACTTCAGCTTTCAGCTTCAGTAGTAATATGTTCTGTAATACACAGCTGCTTTTGGTTTTTGGTTGACATGTCTGTAGCTTTATTCTCCTTGGCAAGGAAAATGCAAATACTGACATTAGGATATTCTGTAGTATATGAAATGAGAGTAGATGAGATTTTCATGCAACCTTAGGTATTACTTTTTTGGTTATAGTGAAAGAGATAATCCAAAAATACATTTCCTCATCAGTCAAAGGTCTGATTTAAGCTTATGTAGACGTATCTTAGCCCACCTAGGCTAGGGACTAATAAAAACTGTACAAGTTAACCTGTCCAGAACTTAAGTCACTTTCTCAGATTTGTAGCCCACAATGAGTTCTTGTGCTTGGTGTTATGTGTGCTTACAGTAATTTGTTTTGTTAGTTCTAGTTCATCTACAGAAGCAACAATTTTAAACTCATTGCTGTACAACATAGAGATATTTATGCAGTCATGGTTGTATGGGGTCTAATAAAAAGTGGCAGTTGGTTGCCTGGTTTGTTTTCTGTTGTGATGCCCAGAAATGCTGTCATAAGGAATTATATGCATTGCTTGATTGCTACCATTCATTTCAGAGCTCTTTCTACTATTCTTAAGCAAAACATACTTAAGATTGCAGGGATTAACAGGCCCCATGGCAACTCCCACAAAATAGGGACAAGGAATAATGCTATCCAGTGCTCCACCACCTTCAAGGTGCTTGGTGGGCATAGGACAGGGACAGGAGGGAACTAGGAGAAGGAAAGACTTGAGTTGCAGAACATTTCCTAGGTAGCTGTAAAAGGCAGTGTTAGGACAGAAAGCCTCTCAAGCTGAACCAATATTTGAGAGGCACAGTAAACACACTAAGATTATTTTTTTTTCCCATTCTCTTCCTTAGGCTGTGTCTTTTGTACTTCAGATCTTGAGATGTAGAGCACGTAATCTGCTGTGTGGGAGGCAGAGACTCTATGATTGAGCTGCCGATTTAAGTTAAGTTATATTTTGCCCATAAATGGACAAATAAGCCATAAATGGGGCTTATTGTCTTCATTAGAAATCTCTCTGAACATTTCTATTAATCAGCTGGAAGCTGGCTGTTTATGCCTCTAAAAAAATACACTTTTCTCTTTCTGAGGTTTTAAGCTTTTATTGAACCCTTTTGAAAGGAGCCCCCTTTCAAATCTTTTAAAAGAAGAAACCACAAACAACATTTTTAAGAGTTCTTTGTGGTTTGGTTGTTTTTTTTTTTTTAAGTACTCTAGATCAAACCATGAGTGGTACTGTGGAAATCAACAACTTCTTAAAATTACCCAAATCCAGAGTTAGCTGAGATTGCTATAAAACCACTCATTATGTAATGATGGCCATAAAACAGCAATTACACTATTTCGTTCTGAGTTTTAATTATGTGATTACAATGACTATGTTGATTGAACTCATAGAACATTTAATGGTGTTAAAGAAAATGTTATGACATTTTAGCCCATATTCTTCAGACGTACTTTTAAATGACAGTAGAATTCACACGCTGCACCTCCCTTGCCTTGTATGATGCATGTTTTGTTAATGGGGGAGGTTTTTTAGAGAGAAGTGGAGTTAAAGTGAACAGATAGTGCATGCTGGATCCAATTTCCACATCTGGATCCTCCTGCGAGTACTAATTGACACCTTCCTGCTTTAAAAGGAACTTGGTACTTTGCAGCATCGTGCAGATGATGCAGAATAAGTACATTAAAACTTAATATGTAACAGAGTCAAATTCCTGACAAGAGGAAGCTTTAAGGCACTGAACAAAGTGTTGGCATGGCTTCCTTTTGCTTATCTTTGCAATTCTGCTCATTTATGTTCAAGAAAGATGAGTTAAAATCAGAAAAGCAGCAGCAGCAGATTACTCATATAATTAGGAGAATGGAAAGTTGATCATTCAGGAGGAAGCTAGAGGCTTTCTCATTTATTCTCATGGAATGAAGTCTGAATAGGAACATCACTGCTACATATAAATGAAAATGAAGGGAGAGAGAAGATAATAGCAATACAAGAATAAATATAGACACAACATTAATACTTTCAGACTGGCAGTTTAAAAGCAGGTTCGCATCCACAAGAGCACTGAGGAGCAGCAGCAACCTTTCCATCAGAATAAGAGACTAAGAGAAAAGAGCCCAGCTTTTCTTAAGATTGACCTCGGTACCCCTATGGAGAGGACTCATGGACATGGTGCTTGTGACAGAAGAAAGCGTGACCTTTTGATGCAGAATGATCCTTTCAGCCTTGTGTTTTAGTTTCTCCTTAGGATAGCAAAGGGTTTCAGCAAGTTCTAAAGTACTGCTAAACTGAGGACTTCCCTGTACTGAACTGAGGTGCTGCCATGATTTCCTCTCCACCCCAATCCATGTAATTTCCACAGTCTCATAAACAACTTTGGGAGCCACTGGTTCCCTGAACTTTTGAAGAGAGTAGGAGATGCTGAGGCTGAAGAGTACATCTCTGGAAAGCCTGAGACCTGAGGCTGGCATCACTGCTTATTCCACAGAGGGACAAAGTACTTTATGCACAGCCTTGGAAAGGATACAGTGCGTTACAGCGCATGCATCTTCTGCAAGGGATTCTACAAGTTTCAATCCTTTTTATTTTTAGGTGTGTTTTTCTGTTTTATTTTTGGGATTTTTTTGGTGGGTCAAGACACTTCTGTCCCCATTAACTCCCCAGTGGGATACATCTGTCCCCATTGGCAGTGGTGAGACTGTTGTTAGCCCCAGTGGGAAAGGAGACAAACATTAAGCCCTTTTAAAAACGCCACCGATAAAATTCAGCATCGTCTAAGGCATTTGCACTGAATGTTCTTATTGTTCTCTTTGTGACTCCAAGTGACAAGGTAATGGAGTGCTTCTGTCATCACACACATTGCTCAGCTACTCTCTTTTTTTAGCCATTTTAATTCTTTAGTTAAGGTTCTATGTCATCTAATTCAGTCCAATTGCTTTCAATTAGATTTCAATGTAGCTTGCATGGGACTGTGCAAGACTACTTTAAGGCCCCCATGGATACTGTCTTTTTCTGAGTGTTCCTACTGAAAAATAAGATTTTCAGCCCCAATGAAGTGGTTTAAATAAACTTTACTCCATTTGCTTTTTTGTCTGACGATAAGGAAGGTCATCTGAAATTACTTTTAGTGGTACACCATGAATATCCATAGTTCACAAATGCATTCAATAGGGAATGTGTAACTAAATACTAGCACAGACTTTCATTCCTTAGAGATCAATGAATAGGTCTTGGCTGCATTAGGGGCAAATTTCATGCTTAATGTAAATAACTGCGTCTTATAAATCACTTGATATTAATATGCTGATCTCTTTGGGGCAGGAGCTGTCACTTGCTATATTACTGGACAATGACTATCATACTGGGGTTGTAACTGGATTGAAATTTCTAGGTGTTACTATGAGATCTGAATGTAAAATTACAACCAGAAAAGCTTGGTGGTTTTTCTCGCATCATAATTTATCAAATTGCGCAATACATTTTTCTCTAGCATTTCAACCTTTCCCATTTTGCAAATATTGATGTTTTTTCCAGAGTTTTAATGGAGGTAAAACTGTCACAAAAATAATAATAGTAATTGCATGCATTTCTGTAACAGCTACAAGCCAGAAAGCTTTTACTTTGTTCCAGAATAAGAACTCAGATTAATGTACAGTCTAAGTTCCTTCCCAGCTTATTGAATTCTTCTGAATCAATCATAGCTCCTCTGAATGCTAGTGACATGCAGTACCTTTATAAAAGTACTTGACTATTGCCTGTTCAAATCAAGAAGACTTAACCTGCAACTCTTCATTAGTGTCAGCAAGCATTTCACACAGGCATCACTAAGAAAACTTACAGGGCCAATGTTACCAGTCCTCAGCTGTGCCAAAAATTATAGCCTAACTCCAAAGTAGCCTTGATGTTGTGTTGCTGAGGCAAAACTTGAAATAAAAAGTAGAAGATTTTTTTCTTCCTTGTCCTGATAATCAAGTCCAAGTCTCCAAGTTAATTACATGTGTGTACAGGTATCTGACAACTGAGGAGTCAACTAAAGCAGCTGAAAATGAATAAAGGCAGCAGTCTTTAGTAGTACATCTGGCAGCTTTAAGAGCACTTCACCTTGCATCAAGCCAAGCTGGGAGTTCCCAAGCATAAGCTATGAAGTCTCTGGTTCACTTCAGGCATATGCAGTTTCCCTTACTTCACTAAAGCAAAGCAAGGAGTGAGAGAAGGACGTTCAGAGAGGTTGACTGATAATGCTGTCACATGCCTTGTAACTCTGGGGAAAGTGTACACGACGTGTTCGTTCATTTAGAAGTGTGCTGCTGCTTTCATCATGCTGGCTAAATGTTGTGCATTATGATGAATTTTGGAGGGATTTGTTTCACCCTTTTGACAGTAGACATGCAGAGACATTACATCATTCATTCCCTGTGTAGGATTCCTCTTGTGGGTTTTTTTAAGTGTAAAAATGTTTGCAATTAGATAATTCTCCTGAGCTGTAAGATGCAGTTATTACATGGAGACTTTCAGCAGTTTATTGTATTGTTCCATCTTTATGGCAGATTATAGAGTATTTTAATGAATGGGAACATCCCAAGTCCATAAAATTTCAGCCTTATTCCAGAAGATAATGCTATTATTAGTCAGCAAGGCTGGCCTGAGCAGAACACTAGACATGGAGTCATGAAAACTGGATTCAATCCCTAGCTCTGCCCTTGGTCTTCTATCTAGGTCATGATAAGCGAATCAGTCAGAAGTCCCAATCCCCCCGTTTTAAAATGGACGTTAAATCTTCCACTTTCCTTTAAGTCATTCTGAGATTTGCAAATGTAAAGGACTGTATTAAAAGTGGATGGCATATTATTGGACTCAGAATTCCCATTAAAGCTTGTCAGTTTTAACGAGGAGTTGCAATATGATCATAGTGAAATTGCTAAAGGACGGGTGCTTTAAAATAATTAGAAATGGGAAAGAATTGTTAATTGATGACCTCTTTTGGAAATGTGAGCAACTAATCTTCCTCTGCTGTATTTTTTCATTCTTTTAAAATGATTAAAACTCCTTTCCTTCTGCCTTTTGTGTTCAGATTCCAAGATACTCATCAGAGTGACTGTCTTTACCCTGTGTTACGAAAGCACTTGGCATAGAGAGAAACCCTACCTGGAAAAGAGTTTTGTAGAAGTCATATTCTTAGTTCAAATAAAATGAATCATTTAATTCATGGGGCAGGTGAGAAAGCGCTGAGGTACGTGCTGCTTTTCAGTAATGCAAAGAACTACTTCCTTTCCCCAAAGAGCCTGCTGTCTGAGTAGATATTTTTAAAATCCTCAGTGTGAATTGGACCACATTATCTGAGAGCAACTACAGGTAGCTATCAACTCGCCTTTCTAGTCCAGTCCCACTCTGTTCCCATACTAGGCACCGCGTCTTTGAAATCATTATATAACACTTTCCAAAATGGTGCAAAGAATGCGTAAGAGCTCAAAGACACATTTCTGGGGATTTGATTCTACCAGTAAAACATTCCTCTTATGGAAAGCAGTAGTGTTTAAAACCCCAGAAAGCTCTGCCATTGCCCAGAACAGCCTGTGACATGAACCACAGCTTGCTCCAGAACAAGGTGATAGCGTAGCTATCCTTCCCTGTGGTAGCCGGGAGTCGAGCAGCAGGCAGGCCACAAAGTATTTTTAATGACGATGTGTTATTTGACAAGGAGCTACTGAAACTGCCTCAGTATCATTCTGGTAGATGTCACCTGTAGATACATACCAGAGCACTGGAATTTTCCTGAAGGATGTGCAATAGATTAAGTTCCTCAGAAAGCCAGTTGAGCTGGTTACAGTAATCTTGACCATAACGACCTGTCTGGTTTCAGTGGAAGCATCACTGATCATCCTAAATTTCTGCAACTGTAACATAATGGGAGGCATCTACCAATGGGGAGGAAATTGATGTAATAGATCAGTGATTATAACAGAATTGACAAACTTGTTAAAGTAAACCATGATGTCATCTTCCAGTTCTGCTGACTGACAAGGAGCCTGTCTCCTCATATTTCGGGTTTTGTCCTACCTCTTGCTTGAATGCCTGTGTTTTGGGCTGATGGATTTATATTTTTTTGGCCATGTTGGGATGACGAGACAGTGACATCTGGTGACCGGTTATGTGTATTCATTTTACTTTTTGCTATTTCACCATAAAGCAGTTATCCCAAATTCTGGTAATTACCATGAAAAAATCTATTAATAAATAGATCAGTTACTTTCAGAAAGAAAGGCCTCAGCAGGTCCCATAAAGTGCATATGAAGGTCACAATTTTAGCCTAGAGTGCTGGAGAACTAAATATTAAGGGATTGCTTATCCACATAGCCATTTGTATGCCCTTGCCACCAAGCTGTTTAGAGTAGCGTTGTCCCTATAGGTAGGATGCTGTGTTGCTTACATCTCCTGGGTGTTTGGCCTGGGCTCTTGGCTGACCACAGACGTACAGGGTTGTGTGTTAGTTTTAGGCTTGGAGGAAGCAATCACTGAAATAGGTTGCTGATTTCTCTATATACGTCTTCAAAAAAACAAAGCAAAAAGCTCCAACTCCTCAACCTAATCTGCTGTCACAGCTTTGTTGGGTTTTTTTTCCTCTAAGTGGGCTGTCAGCAGGGCTCCTGCTAATAGCCTGATGTCTCAGCATGCTATGCTTTTTGGACCTATTAATTTCATAAACAAACATCAGTGCTTCTCCTCCCTTCAGGCTTTAAAGGGCATGTTTATACTCAGTCTCTATCAGTGCAATGCTGTGACTGCTAAAGCTGTATGTCTGCTACATCCCACTACTGCCTTAGCTCTCAATTGCTCCTGCAGTTGTTCTGATGATCTTGAAAAGTAGGTTGAATTTATCCAGAGATTCATGAATAAGAGAGAAATCAAGAGCAATAAAGTACAGAGCTGCCTCTTTAATCAGATGAGTTTCCTGCATTGTCGTGTAAGTTGCTGAGGATAAATGGCACCGCGTTATGCCACTGCCTGCCTTGGTACTGCTACCATTGCTCTCAGTTCAGGTAAATAAGGCTGCTGTTCTTCAAAGTGATGTGACCCAAGGTGTTACTATCTTTTCCCCCATTTCTTTGGCTCCTTTGCCTGCAGGGGAGGGAGAGAGGAGGCACTGAATGCAAGGGCAGGGGCAGAGCAGGAGGCCCACAGCCTCCTCTTCCTCAGGGAAAGGAACCAAATACCCTGTGGGTTTCCCTCAGATCATCACCAAAGCTGCTGTGGGAAAGTGCTGCTTGTTAGGGCAAACTTGTTTCGCTACAGCTTCCCTCGTGATGAAATGAGGATTTGCTTTCACAGAAACATGTTTAAAATCTTCATCTTACTTGTAGATGGTCTTTTATACTTCTCGTAAAGCTTTAAAAGATTATTTTTTCTTTTTGAGATCCAGTGCTTTTCTAATCATGAGTAAAGGGGAAATCCTGCCTTTAGAGAGATTTTCAGTCAGATGACAATTTAGGAATACAAGTACAAGAGAAAGGGAATTAATTTCATAATCAGGTTATAAACGAAGACTGCATAATTCCTCTGTGCTATTAAGAGTTTGCAGAAGGAAGCAGACTACCTGGGTATGCTCTGGGAAACAGAAAAATGAGTTATCTTTGTGTTATAAACTAAACCAACCAACATTATCATTTAGGTGTGTACGCTAGCAAAATCAAGTTAGAACAAATACTGTGCCCCAGAGAACTGGTTGGTGCCAGAATCCAGGGATGCCAAGCACCATTGTACAAAGAAGGCAACTCAGGTATTTAACACAACAAACTTCATCATTGTCCCTTAGCTCACTCAATAATACAGCCATTTTCATCACTTCTTTCATATACATGGCTCTTACAAAAAGCTGTTGAGCAGGGAGGAAAAGGTATCTCAATGAGACTTGTGGCATCACAGCATGGAGAAGCTGTGGTGCTCCATCCCCTTCCACTTCTGTTTCAGGCCTTTTCTCTTGTGTGACAGATGTGGCTCTGCTGCCACAGTTAAGCTGAGCTTGGGTCACTTGGTGCACCACTGGGTTAAACCCTCCAAATGCTGCCCTGCAGAGAACCTCAGGCAGAGTCCTCACACAGCCACAGCTCTCTGGATCCTGCTTGAGTCTCCAGGTTTCTGCCCACAGCAGCACAGTGCATCAGTGGCCCTGGGGACCCAACAGATGCTGGCAGGATGGATCTGGGACTCCTTCAGTCCAGGGCCACCTCTTTAGCACACACACAAACAAACCATCTTCTTTGTCTGCTCTCAGAGCACAGCCAGGCTCGTAGCACAGGTCACCAACTTTTCCTTTGTGCTGCACCTGCCCTCTTCTGCCATTTCATCATATTGTCTGGAATTAAATTCAAATCATCATAAATTACTGATCTGTTCTATTAGTATCTCCACTGAGGTGAATAAAATGCTACAAAATTTATTAAATCTAATTTCTTTGCATATTGGTTCTTTCTATATTCCCAGCTCCTGCAGGGTTTACTGGATACGCAAACTATGTTTGATCCATTTTTGGAAGTAAGTTTTAATTATTAATATTGTAATAAAACAGAATAAATTTTGGAGTTGTTAAAGATATTTTAAGTAGATGTCATTTTCTGAACAGTACTGCTGGGTGTAAGTGAAAGCCATTATTGTCAACTCCTGACCTAGTTGGAGTAACCTGGCAAATACTACCATTCCAAAGACTTTTTGTTCTCAATCTTTCTTTTTTTTTGCCATCAGCTGAGCAAAGATGAATTTTTCTGTGATATGATTATAAAACATTCATAAACAATAATGTTTTCCTTATTGTGTTATGTTTTAAATTACTTTTAAAGCATCTGAACGTAATTTATCCCAGAGCTGTATGGTGTCACTTGAGAAAAGAAACTCAAAATTGCTTTTGAATTTGCTATGATTTCAGTGCTATTTGTAATGGCAGCTAAAGTTGCTGTTTAGAAAAACAGAGTCCCAAAGCATCATGAGGTACAATACATACACGTGTGTAGTTGCATGTATGTAGTTTTCTCAACCTCCTCAATATTTTAAAGCTTCACTTCCCTCATTCATGTATCTCTGATTCCCTTGACCTTGTGAGCATTTTAGTCTTCTACGTTCCAAAAATGACCATTTCATCTGCCACTAAACATTTTGTTTTGAGTGTTAGTTTGCAGTGGCTAATGCTATAAAGCCGAATTAGACAAACTCAATGCATGTGCACAAGAAACTAATTATTCCTAATGATTTCCTGCTCAAATATATATTTCTTTCTGTGAATGAAATAGAAAGCTGGCTCTTTACTCTGCGAAAATGTCCATATGTTTACACAGATCTTTACTTACAAATTTATTATACAAAAATGTATTTCTATTGTGGTTGCTTGTTACTGTGGGAAATGATCTGGTTTTCCTTGTGGCTATAAGGGATCTGTTGGTTGTCTTCGATAGGATAAACAGTTTCTATCCTTAAATCTTTATCATGCATAATGTTTGTATCCACAATGCCAGGTAGATGTTACTTTTAAGCTTATGAAGTACTGCACATGCTGGGAGAAAGATTTCTTTTACATCAGGAAACGATAAAATATTATGAGTATGGATATGTTGAAATAAAGATCTTATCATTTATACAGTGATAATGTTTTTCTGGCAATGTAAGGCCAGAATTAAGTCCACCTTCTAATAATCACTGAAATCCCCCTCCAAGCCTGTGCCACTTCTTCAGTGTTCATTTGTTTAAAGAAATTATTCATTTTGTTTGTTTGTATTTAATGTAGTGAATATTTTTTGTATTACATTTACTCTAGCTTTTATTTATTTAAGTGTACAGTTCAGCAGTTAATGGGCTATACAATCAGCCTTATCCAAACATCTCTAATGTCATTGCACATCCAAGGGATGAGAAACAGCACACCTTACATCTATGGGGTGCCACACTAGCAAAGACACTCGCTCTTCCTAGACAAGGTTATCATTTTAGGAACTATTAGTAGGGAAGCAGACACAGCTTTGAACTGTCTTTGGCAGTCAGAACCCCCCTTCTCTCATTTCAGCTCTTCTCAAAGTATCAGAAGGTGCAGTGGGATGGATATAGCTGAACATGCATTAGAGAAAAGCTGCAGGATGGCTCAGGGTCTTTTCAGTATTTTTACACTTTATTTCTTCACATTTTGTACATACAGGAGAAGGACTGGTTTAATTAGAGAGCTGGTCATTTATTTGTCTGGGTCAGGTTTAAGCGAATCAATATTGTTCCAGTGTCTTACAGAAGATAATGTTAAAATGAGGCATTTATCCATGGGTCATGGCCTCCTTATGTATATGGTCTTATTTTATTATTAAAATATGTATATTTTGGAATATTAAGATAGGAAGCCAATCTGGCCTCAGTCTCATGGCAGCTTATTTTGCTCCTCTGTGCTGTAGGTGCTTGTTTATGAGGAGAGACTATTAATATCCTTTCTGAAGTGCTTTGAGATCCCTGGTTGACATTATGCAGCAGCTTGGACTCCTGATTTCTTCCAGTGGGAGGTCTCGATTTTAGGAGATCGGTTCTGACGTACCACTTGATATTTTTTCTTTCTTTTTTTTCCAGCTGATGTTCCTCTCCATTATGAATAGTTCCCTAAACTCCACGGGTAAAATTTTGCAGACAGTTACTAATCACTGATTTTTGGGTTTATGTTATTTGCTGTTATTTTGATAGTGATAAAAGAACTTGATCAAATTTAATCACATATTCTTCTTCGATAGGGCATTGTAAGACATACGGATAGAAATTGCAGGTGATTTTTACAGCTGTTTAAGGAGACAAACTGTTTTACTGGATGGCTTGGGGGCTACAGAAAATTTTGAATCTCACAAAATAATTAGGCTGCTTTGGGAGTTAAAATACTCAAGTAAAGAAGAATTGAAATCTCTCATTGTGTACTTTCATGTAAAGAAACAAAAGTTTTATATATTGGTGGCTTTGCTGTCAAACAAGTGACGAAGATTTCAAATGAGGAGTAGTGAGGGATGGAAAGGCTTGTCTAGAGAAAGGTACTTGAGAATAGTGAAGATGAAAAAAATGATTGTACAAAGATGAAAGATGTTAAAAAACCTGCCCGGCATTCAATAACTGAAGGTGACAGTAAGTCAGGAAGCTTAGTGTCTAAGACATTATTTAATACCATTTTGATGAAGTAAGGTTACATAGTGAGAGCACTGCTGCCTCCTCTGCAGTGTTTTTCTGCAAAACAGTGGTTAAAAAACCCTATCTTCTTGGTTGGATAGTCTTTTATTAGATCTTGTGTTATATAAATGTGAGACCAAATCACTAAGCATGGAATATCTTATAAAATAAAGGCTTGAGAAGGCAGAGTAACAGCAATAAACTTTGTGTCTTTCCTCAGTAGCAGAGACCTTGACAGCAGAGTGTGTGCTTCCCTACAAAGAGGGAACACAACTCACTTGGATGGCCTTTCCTTGCAGTGCTCAGCCTCACATGCAGCCCTGGGGAAATGTAAAGGGGGGGACTCAGCAAAACCAAAGGGTTCATTAATGTGAATTCCCAGCAAGAGGAAATATATGTCCTTGAGAAAAAGAGGCTGAGGATGTGCTGCAGTGGTAACTGATGCAGAGAAACAACAGGATCAGCTCTGATTTCACTCTGGTAAAGATGCTGATCTGAAAAATTTGCTGTGATCGCAGAATGAAGCCTCTGCAAAGTGCTTGATTGTCACAGATAGCATCATCCCTAATGCCACAGCAATCTTGTTTAACCTTTCCATCCTCTAACAACTTGCCTCCATTCTTGTTAGCTAACCATGCCAACGGGTATAATCTGGTTTTCAGAAGCTAGCAGAAATCTGATGGCATAAAAAATTAAGCCTTTAAGTGTTTCCAAGTCTACTGTATTTTTATTTCTCTCTGTTCTCACCTGTAGCAGGAGATATGGTAAATACTGAAATCAGTGGGCACTGTAAAAAAGAAAATGTCCAAGTGAAGATGACAATGAGTATTTAGAATAATTATGAATGGACAGATGGTGAAACCCAGCAGAAACATCTACACACTTTTAAACCAAGGCAGTACATTTTAGTGATGCTATGGAAATGATCGCAAATCCTTTTGAGATTTAAGCCTGATGAGCAAAGAAAAAGGGCAACCTTTTATTGAGATCTTGGTTCAGCAAAGCAATTACAGGGTATCTTAACTGCAATACTAGTGTTCATTTGTATTCAAGTCTTAATGCCCAAATCTTTTCCATTTATAAAGAAGTTTTTGCATCTGTCTTGAATGATACTTTAAATCTGGACTAATGAGGACAGAGGCTACCATGAATCTTAATTCCTGTGAGAATAGCAGCCTGCCCAGTCTCTCATGAGGAGGTGAAATTAATCATTCATGTCCAGACAGTGACTTGTGTCTTCCCCCTCATGAGGTTATAACTATTTTCCTATGACAGATTGGGAAACAAATATTGCCTGAGGCACACTGCTCTTCTGCTTGAAGCATAGCAATGTCTCCAAAAAAGAGTGAAGCAAGCAGAGAGAGAATCTTGACTTATGAGTTATTGCAATGTAGCTGCTTACCAACACATGACTGGCTAGGGTGAGACCTTTGCACTGACCATGTTAACACTTCAGTGAACACAATCTGGTGTTCGTCTAAGGACTGTGCTGAAAATGAGGCACTCAAATCCAAATCAGGATTCAGGCTGACTTAAGATGGATTATCTCTATTAGTCCCAATTTCAAACTGTGCAGAAACATAAGTGATGTATATACCTCTGTCCTGTTAACTCAATATATTGTAAGGCTTTGCAGTATGAAGATGTGAAACATTTGAACTCTTCACGTCTTCCCATTCTTGTGATAGGGAAAAAAGTTACTGAGGTTACTCCCAAAGTTGAAGAATTTGTCATAAGATCATTTATCTAGTTTTAGCACAGACTCAGACTCCTGTGCAGAGAGATAGACACAAAGTATTTTATGTTCTTTGGAGTCACCCATTTAACCTTCTGCCTCACAGAAATGGAATGGATATTTGAGAAAGACCCTGTTGACAGTGTCAGCTCAAGGCATAGATTTTCTAGGAGATTTCTTGGGACCCCTGACTTCTGGCAGAAGCAGTCCTATCCTGAACCACAAGCTGTCTCTTTTTTATAAGCTTATGTAATTTCACAGTGAGTTTTCCATTGTTTGACTTACATAAGCCAAACTGAACTCTAAATATTTATAAGCATATCAGTGCCTCTTTTCTTTCTCTTCAGCTGTGTCCACTCAGGCTTATTGTTAATTAATGTCTTTCTGGTTTGTTCACCCCAAAGGGCTGAAAACAATTATTGCAACTGGAAAGAGCTGGTAATACTTTGTGACTGGTACTGACTTGAAATGGTGTCTGAGGAGATGGAGCCTGGCTGTAGCCATGTAGAACCTGCTGCTTGGGCATTGCAAATGCTGCAGCATTTCCTTCTCTGTCTCGCACTGCTCCCTCAGGAGAGGCTATTTTCCTTGCTGTTGTTTAAAAACACACATTATTGCTAGCCAAATGGATGATCTGGAAATGTCAAATAGGAACTAATTTAAAAACAGAAAAACAGCAGACTGCAGAAAGTTTTGGGCTTAAAGCAAAATGTGGCATTGGCTGAATTTGGAAGGCAGAGGAAAAGCAATTAACAGAAGTGTATTTGAAGGAACATACAAAGTGAGGCATAAAAACTTATATAACAGGTTTTGTTTTGGCAAGAAAAAATAGAACAGAATATGGAAAGAATGATGGAAGTGGATAGTAATTGTTTGAATGTTTTAAACAGGTTACAGTTTGTAAGATTTTCCACTTAAAATGACTGCAGACTTCATGTGTTGTTATTCAAAGGTTTGGAAGTCTTTTTTGCTTCAACCAGGAAAGACAGTAATAGATGTAGGTCAACCTGCTGGATAGTTGGTTGAATGACAAAAAAGAATCCAGCAGGGCAATAAAATACCTCTTAATCATTTTCTTCCTCTCTCACTGCAGTGCTCTTTGGAGATGTTGATGGTTACAGGTTTTCCCTCCCAGTTTTACTTCCACCCAGAAAGCACCATTCCTGTAGTTCCATTAATAGTGATTGCAATTCTGTTCCAGTACTATAATATAGGCTGATCTATGGAATTACAATAGAGGTAATTTTTCATGCTCGCTCTAGCAGTTATCAGCAATTTGGATGATGCGCTGGTACCTATAAAGGGCTCTTTCCAGTTAAAGAAGTGTTGAAGCTAAGTTGAAGGCATTTGCTATTGTAAAAATCACTTTATTAGATTGTTTCATAGGTATTTTATTCTGGTATAAATCCACTTGACTTTACTATCATCCCCACTTGACTTTACTGTCATCCTCAACAATTTCAAGTCGTTGATGGCATGTGTGGCCATAACTTGCCCCATAATGTCAATCCAGACAGATAATACTTAGTCATTACACTTAATCTTTTTTTTCTAGAGGAGTGTACAATTCAGCCTGTTAATGTGTATTGCATGTCTCCATGTCCTTGTTCTGTCAAAACTACCATAATGATGTAATGTTGGCTGAGAAATCTGTAACGGGTGATCGTATTTTGGCATTCTGGTGTTCTATCCAGCTGTCTGTGAGATTCAGTATAGTACTCTGGTTTTGCCACTATTCAGCATAGTTTTAACCTGACTTGCTCTTGGTGAAGGGCCAGATGCAGTGCAATCAGTGTGGCAACCCTGGGAAAAAGCGAAAGCTAATAAAAAGCCTAAAATAAGCAAAGAATCCATATAGAGTGAGACAAACCCAGCTCCTTATGTTTTATAAGTTCTATGGAATGAATTCATATTGTCAGCATTAAATAACCTTCTCCTAGGTTTGGCATGAGTCAAAGTATGTACTCTGTAGAACAGGAAATACCTCTGCATGCATTGCAGTGAGCAGCTCAGCCCATGGAGGTAGTACCACCAAAGGGCTCTCCATGGAACAAGTAATAATTTGCTTTTTCTGGCATCTCCAGGAATCTCTTACTGACAGTCTCCAGCTCTGTACCCCTGCGCCTATTCACAAACGGGCTTTGAAAAGCCATGCAGTAGCACAGTATGGCTTTGTCTGTACATGCACCCAAAAAACCCTTACTCCATTGATAATCAATAATATACAGGCTGCTCCAGGAGTATGTTAATACTAATGTCAGCATGAGAAAAAGCACCCAATAAAACAGAATCTATGTTTGTGCCATTCCTGTCCTTGCATTTTGGAGCATTATGCTGTAATGTTTATGCGCATAAGCTCTGTTCAGTATCCTTACAGCCACATGTGCAACCACAGTTCATCATTTACTACCCACACAAATACTCTAGAAATTCATCTTTTACTAGAAATTAATCTTTTTCTTTTTCCATACATAGCTAGAGACACAAAGCAAAGAAGAGATGGAGAAGTAGTCATGCAAAATGCATCTTTTTGACTCCTACTTGAAGCTTTTTTAGCAATAATCTTTTTTTCTTGCTTTCATTATTTCTTCTTTTCTTTGTTTTTCTTTTTTTCCTTTTTTCTTCTAGTTGACATCAGCTCTTGTTGCATAGGTACAATACCCTTCACTGTACTATTCCTTACTCAAGAAAACATCCTGGGTACTAATCCGTGCAGAGGACAGTGGGTCATGGTAACCAGTGAATACTCTTAATTTCAGGAGGTTTTCAAAGATGCTGTTGTTGTGAGAAGAGCAGGCCCAGGATCTCCTCCTTGTCCACTATGTCATTTCATGCTATAATTTTCTCCTTTTCATTCTTACTCCATGTGGAAAAGAGAGTACTGTTGAACTGGGACTACCCACAGCAATCAGCATTGTGATGTTGTCATCTTTCTGATCCTGCTGGATGTGCTATGATCTGTCTTGCAGTCTGTTCTCAAAATTAGTTTTTTCCATCCACAGAAATCCTGTCTACCCAATGTGCTCTGCTGTTTCTTCAAGAGATTGACATAAATCTGATTTTTATAGGTAGGTGTCCCTTACACTCATGTCCCAACAACACCTAGCTTGAGGCCTTCTGGCAGTATGAGGAGATATTTTTGAGGCTCCTTCCTTATCCCAGTGCTGTGAAAAAGGAACAGAAAAGGAGCAGGTAAAGCTGCTTGAGGAGGCTGAAGCAGATGATGTCCAGTGATAAGTTAGACAAGTAGTCAGCTTAGAAAGTACCACATAGGTATAGCTCAAGTGGTTTGGACCTGAAGTGGATTGGTACATACTGGTCTGGTTTAGCCCATTCTGCGTGGACTGCAAACAAGTCATAGCCTGGGCATATGACATCCTGCAACTGAACTGCACAGAAAATTACCTGTGTGGACAAAAAGGGATTTTGAAATCCCTCAGAATAGACCAGACTTTGAAAACAAGGCCTATCTGTGAGGCAAACAGTGACACAAGTTGTGCTGCACAGATAGTCACAACCATCTGTGTTCAAGCAGGTGCAGGTGGAACACCAGTAAGTTCTCTGCTTCCAGGTACTCTCTATCATGCATACAGTACAGGAGGTTTCCCATCTTTGCTCACTTGTCTTCCATTCTTTCCTGCCACCTGTATATGAAGTTTTCCTTTCCACCCCTTTTCTATTCTCTATCTTCCCTTGTGTGATTTAGGAGACTTAAGCATTTGATGAATTCTCCCATTGAATTGGTAAGGGAAAAGGAAAGATTCAGATTCTGTGTATAATATCTAAAGCTAAAGAAAATATGAAATAGGATATGAGAATCCAGGTGAAAAATCAGTATTTCCCTCCCACCCCCCCTTACTCTCTATGGTATTTCACATAATTGCTATTCTGCTGTTGCTATGGTAGTGACAGCATTTCTCTGTCTATAGTGTCCTCTTTTCTGTCACTTAGATCTACCTACTACATGGGCCCACTCCTACCTAACAGACGAATTCCCATCTAGAGGACTGGGTCTCTTTCATTTTTTTTCCTTTCCATCCTGCTTTCCAGCCTCATGCAAGACACTTATTTTAATTCTACACAGAACTTTAAAACAGATATTATGCTTAAAGGCTTTGCTGGACTGGTACCAGTGCAGTATATCTCACATGATCAAAATGCTACCAAAATGATAGGTGCTCTCTCACTCAACCCAGAGTATTTCAAAACCTCTTAAATTAAAGCCAGCATTATCTCTTGAGCTGCTTTAGAGAAGTGGCATGAGAGAGACTGAAATTAAGTCTACACTGTTTTATCAGCTATAGACCTTCCTCATCTTGTGTGATCTTATATTTAGAACATGCCTGAAACTAAAAGGCTGTAAGAGAAGGAAGTGGGGGCTGGTTGCTGAGTGTTGCTCAACACTTATGGTGTGTACCAGGATGAAGTATATGATTAGAACACAGGCATTTTCCTTCATTTTAAAGGTTGTTTCTAGAGTTTTACAATCCAAAGGAAAAAGTTCACTAATAGTGGGCAGACAATTATAATAATAACATCACATAGTAGAAGCATCATCATTTCTCAAGCATAATGGACACTCCATTTTCACCTTTTAGAAAATCAGAGCTATTGACTTTGCTGGAGAAAAAAAAGAGGATAATGAAGGGCAATTTTTTGAGATAAGCAAGTTCTATGACAGAAAAAATTTGTTGCTGTTAGCCAAGATTAACCCTACTCTGAATGGATTTGTCTGTAGTAGTGCTATGTGGTAGCATAAGAAGAGTAAAACTGGGGGTGCAATTCATAGCCAAAAAAGTGGTGCATGTGCTACGTAAGGGAGAAAATGAATCCAGTATTTCCTGGACAGCGGAACTTAAGCTGGTTGAATTTGTCTCCATGTAAATTGTGGTATCTGAAACTAGGTTGGTTTGGCAGCCATCTCAGTACAGAGTGAATGACATCCTAGTTAAATTATCTTTGTGGCTCCTGCTCTGAACATGTTCTCCAGGATCCTTCTATCACTTAGCAGAGCATCTGTTATTTTTTCCATAGACAAAGATAATTTTGAATTAGAACTCTGACCCTTTAAGGATCAAAGTATCTGGCCTCTGCTCTTGCAGGATATGTAGGAAAAAGGCCACAATGGGCAGTTGGTAAGACAACTCTTTGCAATATTATCTTGCCTCAGCCTCTCATTGCCTTAACATCTACAGCAGACTTTTTATTTTCTTGGAGGAAACCAAATGTATGAAAACATGAGAAAATGCAAATATTATAATAGGATAGACTGAGCTAACAAAACAAATAATTCTGTTTTCTTCTCAATTTTCAGATAAACGCTAATCTTTGTCTTATCCCATTCGTCTGGAAAACACAATTATTGCTATTGCCAGTTGTTCAGGGACTAGTTCAACTTGTCTAGAGTCCAGCTAGTATCAAACTGGCAACCGTGGATAGGGACACTTAACTTCCTTCTCTTCTGCCAGTTTTGGTGGGTTTTCTTCCAGCTGCTTTCCCATAAGACACTCTCAGGTTTTTTAGCTTGAGCAATATACGGCACCATATCCCTGCAGAAGTCATTGGCTATGGCAATTGCACCTGGGGCCTTAACTTTCAAACTGGGCAAGGGAGTAGTCCTGTCTCCTCTGTGTGGCCCAGTCTATCAAGGAGAGCAAAATATTGTATAGTTTGAGTTTACACTACATCAAAAACGTCTTTTAAATGTAATAAGCAATTACAACTCATCCACAAATTCATGTTGAGTTAGAAACAAGGCACACCACATACTTCACAGTTTTATAAATGTAAAAAGAGTCACAGTAGGCTCAGTTAGCTGCTAAAACTGCATATGAAGCTACAGAGAAATGCTAATGCAATTCTGGCTCTTTTCTGCTTTTGTATTATACATGTAATGGCATTTATGTATATGCTGCCATTTGGGTTTCACTCAGCATGTGAAGAATTGGACCTCAAATCAAAGCAGATTCAAATTTTACATTGGCAAAGACAAGAAACTGGTTGAAGAATCAAGTTTTTAAGAAAGCCATTGAGGGGATTCAGGAGTTGAGGTGTGATCTTTGGGAGGATGAAAAGATGAAAGTTTTCTGTGGTTTAACTGGAATGTCACCCTCTGAACTGACTGTATTTTTATTGCTGATTTTTTGATTCATATCACAAGGATGATTATCAAGTCATATAGTTCTTTCAAGCTCTGCTTCAAAGTTCACAATGTAAATCTGGCTATTCTTGCATTTAGCTTTGTGTCAAACTCATAATGATATTTTAAACACAGATATCAAACTATATTTCAAAGGAAGCAAGTCTTTTATCCATACCTATAGACCAAAAATTAGCAGTGAGAAAGGACATGAACAAGTTTATGTAGTTCGTTCACACACTTGTATAAAACCCCAGCTCTGCAGTTCATAGCAGAATGATTAAATTCAGGCTGCTATGGTCCATGCTACAGCAGCAACAGGAGAACATCAGTTACCCTAAACAAATAACAGTCTTAAGATCCTGCTGAGGCCCTCTTCCTCTGGAGAGTCAGAGATCACTGTCATACCAGCTGATAATGGTTTATTTTACTTCAGATCTTTCACATAGTAAATGTGTGAATTAATTGCAACAAAAGGTAATTAGCAGTACCCAACACCTGGTTAAACAGAAAAGATAATAATTTCAATAAGTATATGTATCAGGGATGTAAAGTGGTTTGTTGTTTTATTTTTTTTTTCAATATGCCATATTTTGAGACATTTGTAAGCATACTTTAGTGGAACTTATTTTCCATGAATATTAGTGTCTAATTTAGCTGGTTTGTACTCAGTGCTACTGATATATTTATTTTTGCAGAAAAAGATGGGCTAACGTGTAATTTGCTTTCTTATCTCAGATATGAGACTCAATTTGTAAAGAACTTTGTGCTTAAGAACTCATAAAGTTAATGTCAAAGTATGAGCTAGAGCCACAGGATCTTGTGATGTGTAAGAATTAAATAAAATGATTTTGTAAATCCAGAGAGGACAAGAAATAGAAGTGTCATTTAAAACAAGAACAACACTAAAAAGCCCCTTTACTTGAAGAGGTCTGGTTTTGTCAGATGCTACTTTTATTTTGAGATTTTGTTATTAACTAGAGTAAAATGTAGATCCCAACTTCACAGAGACTTCCACATATGCTGAATCATATCGGATCACTAATGTAATTAAATATAGGCCTGCCTTTGTGCTTGAAGGGACCAGGGACACTGAAGCCTGATTCTTTGGGAGACCAACAGAACTATCAGTCTTCTGGTGAAAGGATAAAGCAAATTTGCAAATGGATTAATTTGGAGATTTCACTTGAGACTGAGAGTTACCCATGGGGAAGAGACACTAACACACTTTCCACTAGATGGTATTTTCAATAATATGATTTTTCTGAACAGGAGGAGGTGGATTCTGACTTGTAATTATACAGAGTGATATGCCCAGCTGATCAAAATTCCACTTTTCCCCTGGATTTCAAGTAGTGCACATTTATTAAATGCTGACTTCGGAAGCTGCATACTCCAAAATTACCTATATTTTTTTTCCTTCAACTCCCATCTCATTCCTTAAGCCTTCACCTTTGAGAGATACTTTCTTTGCTATGTTCTCCAAAGAGGTTGCTCCTGATTCTTTTAAAGGAAACATTAAGAATACTTTAATGCAAATAAAACTTTAGGTTGTGGGTTTTCTAGTAAGTTATTAATGAGTGTCCATGTAAGTCAGTATTAACACAGCTTTCTTCTCCTTTTTTGTAAAGGCAGAGGAAAGCATTTTGTCTGTGGAAGACTACCCTGTTAGTGATCTTCAGGCTTTCAGCTGATCCAAAGAAAGTGATGCAAAGTAGATACTTTACGGGAATTCACCTGTATTGCACACTGATTGAAATACCAGTTTTTAACGATCACCATTAATACAGGCATTGTGTTTCCATGTTCTGGGGATCAGCTTTTCATGTTTAGATTCTATGGCTTGGTGAATGTGATAAAGATTTCTAGGGATTACGCTCATACATGTTTCCATTTGTCTTATGGCAAAAAGATTTCAATAGCTATAACTCTGTTTTCTCCCCACTCCTTCCAAAGGGTGTAGAATCTGTATCTAAACTTATTTATTATAAGGTATTCTTGGTCTCTCCAAGCATGTGCAGGTTTGTTGTGTGATGTTATTACTTGCTATGTTCTGATGGCAATGATTATTTCATAGGCTGGGACCAGCTCTGCTAGGAGCTGTTTACGTGTGTCCCCATCCCAAAGTATTCATATATAGCTCTTATGTAAGAAGTAAAAAATACTTGGGAAAAAGAAGGCTTGTTATCCTTCCTGTACTGCAGCAAAGTGAGATACAGAACACTTTAATTCCTTGCACAGATCAGGATGTGGGAGAACAGGGAAGTGATCTCAGATCCCCTGTAGTGCTAAGATACAGGCCTGTCCTCCTTGTTCAATTTAATTTGGAACAAGTATTCGGTTTTAAATGTGTTTCTGTATAAATCATTTAGTAATAATCCATCCTCTTGAAACCAAAGCTATAACAAGCAGCTGGATATGAATAATTAGTACTAAAAGATAGGTAGAAGTGTCTCTTTACATATAAAAATGTCTTCCTTTTTGAATCACTTCAGCATTTTCTCACTCCTAGAAAGGGAAGGATATTCAGGATAGAACTACTTTGTTTTCATTAGAACGCCTTTTTCAAAGATCAGTAAGAAAAGCCCCATCTCTTAATTACACTGAACATACGAAGAAATGGGTTCCTTCAGCAATTCACAAAACATCTGTAGCATGTTGTCAAATAGCCTGGGGCAACAACAGTGCCAGGCAGATTTAGATTCATTAGTATTACTAGCTTGAAAACTTCTAATAATTAGCCAAGTCCCTCTGGTGAAGAGTGGATAGTCTTTATAACTCTAAAGCATGTCTCAATTACATAAAAGAAAGCAAGTTGCTATTCACGTAAGGTACAATAGGTGATTTGGAAATCTGTTTCCTCTAGATGATTAACAAACCTGATGTATCAGAGAGCTTCACACTTTCTTTTATCTCATCTTTTTGCACAGAAAGTTGATTTTGGTTATCATTGCTTTAATTTAGTGACCCATTGAATCACATTTATAATTGGAAGACATGGAAACATCTACTGAATACTTGTTTTTTAATGGAAAGGGGAAGTGGGCTTTGACGGGTTTTGGTTTGGAACTTATTATCATTTTCTCCCCCCATCCCAAGATCCCTTGCCATCCAGGAAGAAATGCATTGATTTCCTCTCCTGTGTCATTTTAGGGAAAAACACTTCCATAAACCATTAAGAACACTTTGTGGAGAAATTAAATTCAATGAGAAATGGAGATCAGGAGGCCTATTTTAAAGTTCTGCAAGCACATTTTAAAACTAATCACCAATAAAGCCAAGAATCCTTAGAGGAATGGTCATAATACTGTGTGCTGGGAAAGCAGGTCTCTGTAGGTCAGTGCTGGAGCTCTCTCTTTTCAGGCAGCTCAGTGTCTTGTTCAATATGGCAAAAAAAAAAAAGGGTAGGTCACAAAGGACTCACATTCATAATGAGGTTAATCCTGCC